>NW_019384837.1:458733-503095 GCF_000671375.1 Centruroides sculpturatus
TATTTTAATTAAATTTCTTATGACTGCTGTTATATATATATTGTAAAGTCTTTGTAAATCCGCACTTAAAATGTAAATTTTAATATTGGCGGTAGACTATCACACAGCTTTAGCCAATGATTTCACTTTATTCTATTACTATAGATGCATTTCGGTCCTTTTCTAAAAAAGGTCCCTCTTCAGTACTATAAAATACAAAAGTTTACATAAACTTTTTCTGCAAGTAAATATTTAACATAACAATAAATATTTTAGTATTACAATACCATTTGAGTACACAGTTTTATTTATACATCCCTTCAGCACTTTTATCTTGAGCGCACTAAATTATTTTTATTTATGTCTTGCTGTAACAAATTTTACACTATATTAGATCTAACAATTATACTCAATAAAACTTTTAAAAATCTACAAAAACCTCAAAAAAATTTCTAAATAAGTTCTAAAAAAGTACAGTTGTAGAACATGATTAACGTTATAAAAAATAATTCTAAAAAACTTACTGTGTGTATTTTTCTATTTATTTTTATTAATTTTTTTCCCAGTTAACCATAAATACATACAATTTTGAATTGTGCTTAATTATAATGAATTAATATGAATAATGTATTCAGTATAATAAATTAAATAGTAGCAATTTCTTGAAAAATATCATATTAAATTTGTTACATTTTATATGACTTTTAATTTTTAATGAAAACAATAGATTGAAAAGAATGAAAACTATTCATTAGATAAATGGGAAAGATGAGAAGGAATTTGAATTTTAATAGATTCAGAAATTATGCAGAACATTGTTTTACAATAGACAATGCTGACAAAGTTAATGCCCCCAAAAAAAAAACTGATCCACGAAACAAGCATTTTAAGTAGTTTTAACATTTGCATTCAATGAAATTTTGAAACAGGATATCTTCTCAACCAATCCTGTTGTTACAATGTCATGGAAAAAGATTTTCTGTTAAATGTTTCAGTCAAAAAACAAGTCTAAATTATATATTATTTAAAATAGATAAATTTTTAAAACTAATAAGTAATTGTCTGTAGAATTTTTTTACTACTTTTCTTTATATATACTTGTTGTTTGAATTAATGAAAAGTTTAAATTAACTCCATGCAATAGTTAATTCAGATTAAACTACAGTGCACTACATAAACAATTTGAGATGATTTATTATGCATTTATACAATAGAAAATATTATTATTTAGAATCAATTGATTTGAATTTCTGATTTGATAGCTAAATTATTATCCAATTTAATATTTTGTGTAAATTAAATTTTAATTAAACTAGACTATAAACTGGTATAAACTTTAAAATAATTCTGTAATGCTTTTGTTATTATTATTATATTTCATTAGTTTAAACAGTATAATTATTTTATTCAATTAATATTGAAGTAGAATTCAAATTTCTCTTGCAGTTTTTAGTTTCTCATTATTTATTATAATTTTCCAATGCTTTTGCAAACGTCTGTATTTAAAAAACTGTGATGTATTTTGAAATTATATCTTAGAAAATATTGCTTATACATTAATTCTCAACTAGTTCAAAGTTTGTGGAATAATATCTGTTGTTTCTGATATAGAATAAAACAATTATACAAGAAAAAATATTAAATTTTAATAATAAAATTAAAAGTATTTTTATACAAATCAAACAAAATTTAAGAAATGAGATGAAATAATTTTAATAATATTTGATTAATCATTCATTATATGTAAAAATATAATGATTTAATGCTTGCATTTTATTAAAATAAATGATAGCAGAAAAAAGTGAAAACTGAAACCATATTTCCTGCACTATAAATTTTTTATAGTGTATTTATAAATAACATTATTTACTAATTAAGCATTTCCAGTTCTTAATTAATACATAATGTTGTTATTTGTTATTTTAATTAAATAAAGTAATTACTATGCTAATTACTTTACAGTATCTTAGACGAATAACTTTTTCTTATAGATTATTACTTGATATTTAACTATATGCAGAGAAACTTGACGAAAATAATAGCATAACATCTAGTTAGTTAATTATAAATAATGATATATGAGTAATTGACTATAAATAATGAGATGAAAGAAACTCATTATCTCAGAAACAGAAAGGAAATGAGTTAGCATGCAGTTTTGTTGATATTAGAGAGGTTGCGGCCGAAGTTTTCATCTCTGAAACGTGAATGTCGAATGTCAAGCACCATTTACAAGATTGCGGCGCTTGACATTCGGCGTTCACGTTTGAAAGATGAAAACTTTGGCTGCAACCTCTCTATTAAATATTTTGGAAATACTTTTAAAATTTTGCTTTTAATACAGTTATAGATCAACATATTTAATTATTAATTTATGTTGAAATAATCTAAATTTTCCAAATAGCTGCAAATAAAATGAAGTTTAAAAGATATATATAATAATTTATTTATTTATTTTAAATCAGTTATTAAAATTAGATATGAATAGAATAAATATTAATAATAAAAGCATTAGCAAAGAGTAAAATGCAAAAGATAATTGATAAGTGATCATATTAAAACATGGTATTATAATCATATTATTTTTATTAAAATTCTGTAATGAGAACAAAAAGCTATTTTAATGCTAATTATTAAATTTTCCCTTATTTTGCTTTATTAGGGATTTCATATTGCAATTAATATTTCACAAATTCTGTCATTAGCACTTTTAAGCTTTTTTTTAGCTTATCATCAGGAATGAAGGAAAAATACTTTAAAAATTAACTTTTCAAACTCAAAATTCATTCAAAACCAGTCATCAGCTTCAAATCATTTTGAGGATTGAAGATTTGATTGAACTTTGAGAAGCTGAGCCTTTAAAGTATCTTTTACTCCTCTGAAAATGAACTGAGAAAAGTTTGAAAGTACTAGAGATAGAGTTTATGAAATTTTAATAGTGATGATAAAATGTTTTTTATTAAATTAAAATAAAGGTAATTTAAACACTTGAGATTAGTCTTAATCTAATTATTAATTGAAAAAATAATGAAAATTGTTATTTTGTGTAAATATTAAGTATATTTTAATGATACATTAGTGATAATGATAAAAAATTTTACAGTTATTTTTTATAATAAATGAAAAATAAATATTTGTAGATTTTTACTTCTATAAATTTACTAAAATTTTATTTTTTGACTTAATACACTAAATTTTTTGTAGCTTCTTTGTACTAATCTTTTTGAGATAGATTATGTTATGATAAACCACACACAAGTATTATCTTATATTAATAGTATGTTTATTTTATATAGTATTAATTTGATTAAAATTCTTATTAAAATGAAATGTTTTTAGTATTTTAGAAAATTAATTTCAAAATGCATAATTTGTAAAAAAAATGTTTGTGATTCAAATTACATTTAATGGTGATAAATGTTATTTATATATTAAAAGTTTTAAACAGTGGTTAATATTAAAACATAAATGTTTTCAAGGAACCAGTTACTGCTATAACCTGGGGTCATCTGGACAAACGAATTTTTATTGCTACAGGTTGCTATGTTAATGTAGCCTGGATATCTTATAAACTTGCTTCTTTACAACTTCTTTCTGCCATGACCGTCCAGAAGTGCCTGATGAATGAGCATTCTGTAGAATTACTTCCTGTTGTTCAGTGTTTACAATCACTTGTTTCTAGTTTGTTTGGACGAACTATTAAGGTATAAATTGATTCAATTTACAATATATTAAATTATTATAGTAAAAATACTACAATTAGTGTTTAATGTTAAAACAAAATTGTTTATTAAAACATTAATTTATATATTTTACATTTTATTAACATTTGACATGCTTTTATATTTGAGTATAAGAGCATATTCTTATAAATAGAACAAAATTGACATATATTCTTCAAAGTCCCTAAATAAACTTTTATAGTAACAGAAGCATTTTTTAATTTGTCTTTTTACTATTAATAATGGTTACCACAGAGATGTCACTGTATAGATATGTTTACATTTAATTTACGTTGAAACAATAGTGCAGTGCTCATATAAGCCAAAACAAGCTGGTACACATAAGAGAAAGATGCTCTTGTATGCAAAGTATGCTTTTATAAGTGAAGCAGGACATGTTTCAGAAATGAAAACAAGTAATTTTCACATGTAAGAGCATGTTCTTACTTGTGCAGATATACAGTAAATATTTTTATAAGATTTTTAGATTATAAATCTTCAACTGCTTTTTTGAACAATCTATAAACTGTAGATTCCTTGAGACAAAAAAAATTATTTGAAATATTGCATCTACATTTTTTATTCTATCTTTTTACTAGCTAGCATCTACAACCAGTTCTTATGAATTAAATATTGGTGTGAGAGATGTAGAATAACAGCATTGAATGCATATTAATTAAACATTACTGAAAAATCAGATTTTTAATAAATTCTGTTGTCACTTACACACAGTGGTAAGTGACAACAGTAAAACTTTGAAAATGTTAACAACAGGTTCGGCCGAACCTGTTGTTAACATTTTCAAAGTTTTACTGTTGTCACTTACCACTGTGTGTAAGTGACAACAGAATTTATTAAAAATCTGATTTTTCAGTAATGTTTAATTAATATGCATTCAATGCTGTTATTCTACATCTCTCACACCAATATTTAATTCATAAGAACTGGTTGTAGATGCTAGCTAGTAAAAAGATAGAATAAAAAATGTAGATGCAATATTTCAAATAATTTTTTTTGTCTCAAGGAATCTACAGTTTATAGATTGTTCAAAAAAGCAGTTGAAGATTTATAATCTAAAAATCTTATAAAAATATTTACTGTATATCTGCACAAGTAAGAACATGCTCTTACATGTGAAAATTACTTGTTTTCATTTCTGAAACATGTCCTGCTTCACTTATAAAAGCATACTTTGCATACAAGAGCATCTTTCTCTTATGTGTACCAGCTTGTTTTGGCTTATATGAGCACTGCACTATTGTTTCAACGTAAATTAAATGTAAACATATCTATACAGTGACATCTCTGTGGTAACCATTATTAATAGTAAAAAGACAAATTAAAAAATGCTTCTGTTACTATAAAAGTTTATTTAGGGACTTTGAAGAATATATGTCAATTTTGTTCTATTTATAAGAATATGCTCTTATACTCAAATATAAAAGCATGTCAAATGTTAATAAAATGTAAAATATATAAATTAATGTTTTAATAAACAATTTTGTTTTAACATTAAACACTAATTGTAGTATTTTTACTATAATAATTTAATATATTGTAAATTGAATCAATTTATACCTTAATAGTTCGTCCAAACAAACTAGAAACAAGTGATTGTAAACACTGAACAACAGGAAGTAATTCTACAGAATGCTCATTCATCAGGCACTTCTGGACGGTCATGGCAGAAAGAAGTTGTAAAGAAGCAAGTTTATAAGATATCCAGGCTACATTAACATAGCAACCTGTAGCAATAAAAATTCGTTTGTCCAGATGACCCCAGGTTATAGCAGTAACTGGTTCCTTGAAAACATTTATGTTTTAATATTAACCACTGTTTAAAACTTTTAATATATAAATAACATTTATCACCATTAAATGTAATTTGAATCACAAACATTTTTTTTACAAATTATGCATTTTGAAATTAATTTTCTAAAATACTAAAAACATTTCATTTTAATAAGAATTTTAATCAAATTAATACTATATAAAATAAACATACTATTAATATAAGATAATACTTGTGTGTGGTTTATCATAACATAATCTATCTCAAAAAAATTAGTACAAAGAAGCTACAAAAAATTTAGTGTATTAAGTCAAAAAATAAAATTTTAGTAAATTTATAGAAGTAAAAATCTACAAATATTTATTTTTCATTTATTATAAAAAATAACTGTAAAATTTTTTATCATTATCACTAATGTATCATTAAAATATACTTAATATTTACACAAAATAACAATTTTCATTATTTTTTCAATTAATAATTAGATTAAGACTAATCTCAAGTGTTTAAATTACCTTTATTTTAATTTAATAAAAAACATTTTATCATCACTATTAAAATTTCATAAACTCTATCTCTAGTACTTTCAAACTTTTCTCAGTTCATTTTCAGAGGAGTAAAAGATACTTTAAAGGCTCAGCTTCTCAAAGTTCAATCAAATCTTCAATCCTCAAAATGATTTGAAGCTGATGACTGGTTTTGAATGAATTTTGAGTTTGAAAAGTTAATTTTTAAAGTATTTTTCCTTCATTCCTGATGATAAGCTAAAAAAAAGCTTAAAAGTGCTAATGACAGAATTTGTGAAATATTAATTGCAATATGAAATCCCTAATAAAGCAAAATAAGGGAAAATTTAATAATTAGCATTAAAATAGCTTTTTGTTCTCATTACAGAATTTTAATAAAAATAATATGATTATAATACCATGTTTTAATATGATCACTTATCAATTATCTTTTGCATTTTACTCTTTGCTAATGCTTTTATTATTAATATTTATTCTATTCATATCTAATTTTAATAACTGATTTAAAATAAATAAATAAATTATTATATATATCTTTTAAACTTCATTTTATTTGCAGCTATTTGGAAAATTTAGATTATTTCAACATAAATTAATAATTAAATATGTTGATCTATAACTGTATTAAAAGCAAAATTTTAAAAGTATTTCCAAAATATTTAATAGAGAGGTTGCAGCCAAAGTTTTCATCTTTCAAACGTGAACGCCGAATGTCAAGCGCCGCAATCTTGTAAATGGTGCTTGACATTCGACATTCACGTTTCAGAGATGAAAACTTCGGCCGCAACCTCTCTAATATCAACAAAACTGCATGCTAACTCATTTCCTTTCTGTTTCTGAGATAATGAGTTTCTTTCATCTCATTATTTATAGTCAATTACTCATATATCATTATTTATAATTAACTAACTAGATGTTATGCTATTATTTTCGTCAAGTTTCTCTGCATATAGTTAAATATCAAGTAATAATCTATAAGAAAAAGTTANCATGATTTTTATTTTTTAGAAAATGTAAGTCGTGTTAATAAAAATGTTAAACCAAACAAAATTTTTCACAAAGCATTGATATTTTTTTAAACTTTAGATTAAGAGTGTATATCAGTTAAGAAAAAGTACTAAGTGAAATTAAGTGACAGTATCAGTTTAAAAATACTAATTCCACATTTTAACTAAATATTTAATAATCATTTTTTATGGATTTTTTACTCCATAGAAAAATGTTAAAGGAAATACTGTAATTTTTTTGAAAAACCTGTAGCTTTTTTTTGTTTTAAAGTCAATTTGAAAGTGAGTGCGAGTTTGAACTACAACGTGGGAAAAGTTGCCAAACAACTTTTCCTTTATCTAAACTTACTAAGAGTATCTTTAAAAGTAAAAGAAAAAAAAAAAAAACAAAAATATTCATTATACTCCATAGATGTTCAAATGTAATTGTGATTTTTCCAGAAACCACTAAAGATATGTAGTACTCTTTTATTTAAGAGTACTAAAGTTGAAGCATACATATTTTTAGTGGTTTCTGAAAAAATCACAATGGCAGATGAATCAATCCATATTTTAATTGATAGTATTAGACACTTCCATTTATATAAGTAGGTTACATCATGTAGCAAGTGTGGTCTAAAATCTGTTACTTGAAAGGACCTCTCAGAATTTATGAAGAACTCAGGGTTAACAAAGGGGATGGAATGTCTTTGTCTTGGGGTAGAAGAGAAAAAGGGACTCACTTTCACCCTAGATATTGTGCTGAAAAATAACCACGGGAGTTGAAGAACTTACATCTTCATGTAAGTTCTTCAACTCCCGTGGTTATTTTTCTTTTAGTTTTAATATTGTACTAATAACCTTTGGTTATATTACAATTTAAACTTTTATCTTGAAAGCTAATAAATTTCTGATCATTTTTTCTTTCTATATAATGACTTTCATAGGACTATTGAGAAGTTGCCTGTCCATTTTAGCAAATTATAGTTGAACTACAAATGAATAAGAGCTAAACAGTCTTAACTCTTGAACTTATGCTGTTGGATATTGTTGCATCTATGTGCAACTTTTTTAGTAAATTCAAAAACAATGATGTTAGTGGGAATTATTTTATTTATCACTTACATTCAGTTTGGTAGTCATTTCTGTCAAGAATCACACAGACATGTTGCTATTTGAACTTTTCTTAGGTCCAGGTAGCTCTTCAAATGTTAAATATATTGGAGATATTATTTAAATTAAAAATCCTGTGTATTAATTTTTTGAGATTATCTTAGCATTTATTATAATTATTGTTATATATTTATAATTGTCTGATGAAAGATGAATTTTTAAAAAATCATTTCTAATGAGCAGTCGTGTACCTTAATTGTCAGTCTCATTGACAATTCAGACGTATGATTTGATAATTATAATACCAGTAGTACAAAAAAATTAAATTTCTTACAAATATATGCTTTCTTTAATGTAAATTTAAGAAATAGTATTTTTCAAGTTTTTTAATTTTAGGATAGATAAAACATGTTAAATCAAAATCAGTTTGTCAAACTGAAACATTTGAACTTAATAAGGCAGGCAAATGAAATTTAATGAATTATTATACATAGATACTTCAAAGTTGTACGTAACGTATATTTTAAAATTTAGATTCAAATAAAAAATAAGTTTTTATGTTTTTACAATTTATTATTATATAGTTGCAATTTTGTTTTTATAATATATAGCCAATACAAAACAAATTGTTTTTTTTTTATGTATTAAAAGTGCATATAAAATTGAATATTAAAAGTGTACAGTGCAGTAGTAATGAAACTAAAAGCCAAGATTCATACATTTTTTGTTAGTGTGTAAAGACCAGCTCTGTAATTTAAAAAAAAAATGTTTTGAAGTTAATCAAAGTTATTTTATTTTGTCATTTTCCAAAACTATTTCTATATATTAGTCTTTAAGGGAACTGAAAATCTGATAATTTCAAATCCAAACTAGAAATAGAAATTAAGAACATTCTATAATTTTTGCAATAGCTTTTCTTCTGTTCAAACGTTTTTGAGATTGTACAAATACATTTTCTTCAGGTTTCAGCAGTTTTGAAAACCTAAGGTAGCTGTGCTAAACTTTATTTTATTCACTATAAACATTTCTCAAACAATCATTGCTTTTACAGGAAGTATTTTTTGGCAACAAAGAATTTAATCACACTTTTCTTGATAGATATTTATAAAAACTGTCATTTTAATTTATTATTCTTTTCATTTACTTGATTTATCACAATACTATTTAATAGAATAAAAAAATATTTTAATGTCATTAAAATAATAAGCAATGTTTCAATGAAGATTTTAGATTAATACTGATTCTTGTAATTATTAATTTTGTGTTTTTATGATTTGTATGAAAATTTTTCGATTTAATTAGTTCAAATGCTTTTTTTATTAAATTTAGGAATTAAAATGGATTGGTCTCATAATGGCGAATTATTAGCGATAGCTGGAGTGTTATCTGAGATAAATGGAGTTTTTTCAAATTGGGTATATTTTTACACAGAAACAGGAACTGTGCAATCTTCTATTCAGATACCATATTATCAGGTAAAAATACATTATTAAACCTTATTGTTAGCATTATGTATTAAAATAAAACATCATAAAATTAAACTTTATAGAAGTCAATTATAAATTACATTGATCAATAACCATAGAGAAATGTTTTTGGCCAATTATTTTATTTTCAAATCTCTGCAATATATCCATAGAATTAAATTATTATAAAATTATCATTACATTTAAAGATAAATAGTATAAAATCATGTAGAATTATCCCAAACTATATTACTATAGTGCATTCTTGCTATTCTGAATTCTGCTTAATCTTTATTAATTTTTTTTATATATTGTAAAGTCTTTGTAAATCCGCACTTAAAATGTAAATTTTAATATTGGCGGTAGACTATCACACAGCTTTAGCCAATGATTTCACTTTATTCTATTACTATAGATGCATTTCGGTCCTTTTCTAAAAAAGGTCCCTCTTCAGTACTATAAAATACAAAAGTTTACATAAACTTTTTCTGCAAGTAAATATTTAACATAACAATAAATATTTTAGTATTACAATACCATTTGAGTACACAGTTTTATTTATACATCCCTTCAGCACTTTTATCTTGAGCGCACTAAATTATTTTTATTTATGTCTTGCTGTAACAAATTTTACACTATATTAGATCTAACAATTATACTCAATAAAACTTTTAAAAATCTACAAAAACCTCAAAAAAATTTCTAAATAAGTTCTAAAAAAGTACAGTTGTAGAACATGATTAACGTTATAAAAAATAATTCTAAAAAACTTACTGTGTGTATTTTTCTATTTATTTTTATTAATTTTTTTCCCAGTTAACCATAAATACATACAATTTTGAATTGTGCTTAATTATAATGAATTAATATGAATAATGTATTCAGTATAATAAATTAAATAGTAGCAATTTCTTGAAAAATATCATATTAAATTTGTTACATTTTATATGACTTTTAATTTTTAATGAAAACAATAGATTGAAAAGAATGAAAACTATTCATTAGATAAATGGGAAAGATGAGAAGGAATTTGAATTTTAATAGATTCAGAAATTATGCAGAACATTGTTTTACAATAGACAATGCTGACAAAGTTAATGCCCCCAAAAAAAAAACTGATCCACGAAACAAGCATTTTAAGTAGTTTTAACATTTGCATTCAATGAAATTTTGAAACAGGATATCTTCTCAACCAATCCTGTTGTTACAATGTCATGGAAAAAGATTTTCTGTTAAATGTTTCAGTCAAAAAACAAGTCTAAATTATATATTATTTAAAATAGATAAATTTTTAAAACTAATAAGTAATTGTCTGTAGAATTTTTTTACTACTTTTCTTTATATATACTTGTTGTTTGAATTAATGAAAAGTTTAAATTAACTCCATGCAATAGTTAATTCAGATTAAACTACAGTGCACTACATAAACAATTTGAGATGATTTATTATGCATTTATACAATAGAAAATATTATTATTTAGAATCAATTGATTTGAATTTCTGATTTGATAGCTAAATTATTATCCAATTTAATATTTTGTGTAAATTAAATTTTAATTAAACTAGACTATAAACTGGTATAAACTTTAAAATAATTCTGTAATGCTTTTGTTATTATTATTATATTTCATTAGTTTAAACAGTATAATTATTTTATTCAATTAATATTGAAGTAGAATTCAAATTTCTCTTGCAGTTTTTAGTTTCTCATTATTTATTATAATTTTCCAATGCTTTTGCAAACGTCTGTATTTAAAAAACTGTGATGTATTTTGAAATTATATCTTAGAAAATATTGCTTATACATTAATTCTCAACTAGTTCAAAGTTTGTGGAATAATATCTGTTGTTTCTGATATAGAATAAAACAATTATACAAGAAAAAATATTAAATTTTAATAATAAAATTAAAAGTATTTTTATACAAATCAAACAAAATTTAAGAAATGAGATGAAATAATTTTAATAATATTTGATTAATCATTCATTATATGTAAAAATATAATGATTTAATGCTTGCATTTTATTAAAATAAATGATAGCAGAAAAAAGTGAAAACTGAAACCATATTTCCTGCACTATAAATTTTTTATAGTGTATTTATAAATAACATTATTTACTAATTAAGCATTTCCAGTTCTTAATTAATACATAATGTTGTTATTTGTTATTTTAATTAAATAAAGTAATTACTATGCTAATTACTTTACAGTATCTTAGACGAATAACTTTTTCTTATAGATTATTACTTGATATTTAACTATATGCAGAGAAACTTGACGAAAATAATAGCATAACATCTAGTTAGTTAATTATAAATAATGATATATGAGTAATTGACTATAAATAATGAGATGAAAGAAACTCATTATCTCAGAAACAGAAAGGAAATGAGTTAGCATGCAGTTTTGTTGATATTAGAGAGGTTGCGGCCGAAGTTTTCATCTCTGAAACGTGAATGTCGAATGTCAAGCACCATTTACAAGATTGCGGCGCTTGACATTCGGCGTTCACGTTTGAAAGATGAAAACTTTGGCTGCAACCTCTCTATTAAATATTTTGGAAATACTTTTAAAATTTTGCTTTTAATACAGTTATAGATCAACATATTTAATTATTAATTTATGTTGAAATAATCTAAATTTTCCAAATAGCTGCAAATAAAATGAAGTTTAAAAGATATATATAATAATTTATTTATTTATTTTAAATCAGTTATTAAAATTAGATATGAATAGAATAAATATTAATAATAAAAGCATTAGCAAAGAGTAAAATGCAAAAGATAATTGATAAGTGATCATATTAAAACATGGTATTATAATCATATTATTTTTATTAAAATTCTGTAATGAGAACAAAAAGCTATTTTAATGCTAATTATTAAATTTTCCCTTATTTTGCTTTATTAGGGATTTCATATTGCAATTAATATTTCACAAATTCTGTCATTAGCACTTTTAAGCTTTTTTTTAGCTTATCATCAGGAATGAAGGAAAAATACTTTAAAAATTAACTTTTCAAACTCAAAATTCATTCAAAACCAGTCATCAGCTTCAAATCATTTTGAGGATTGAAGATTTGATTGAACTTTGAGAAGCTGAGCCTTTAAAGTATCTTTTACTCCTCTGAAAATGAACTGAGAAAAGTTTGAAAGTACTAGAGATAGAGTTTATGAAATTTTAATAGTGATGATAAAATGTTTTTTATTAAATTAAAATAAAGGTAATTTAAACACTTGAGATTAGTCTTAATCTAATTATTAATTGAAAAAATAATGAAAATTGTTATTTTGTGTAAATATTAAGTATATTTTAATGATACATTAGTGATAATGATAAAAAATTTTACAGTTATTTTTTATAATAAATGAAAAATAAATATTTGTAGATTTTTACTTCTATAAATTTACTAAAATTTTATTTTTTGACTTAATACACTAAATTTTTTGTAGCTTCTTTGTACTAATTTTTTTGAGATAGATTATGTTATGATAAACCACACACAAGTATTATCTTATATTAATAGTATGTTTATTTTATATAGTATTAATTTGATTAAAATTCTTATTAAAATGAAATGTTTTTAGTATTTTAGAAAATTAATTTCAAAATGCATAATTTGTAAAAAAAATGTTTGTGATTCAAATTACATTTAATGGTGATAAATGTTATTTATATATTAAAAGTTTTAAACAGTGGTTAATATTAAAACATAAATGTTTTCAAGGAACCAGTTACTGCTATAACCTGGGGTCATCTGGACAAACGAATTTTTATTGCTACAGGTTGCTATGTTAATGTAGCCTGGATATCTTATAAACTTGCTTCTTTACAACTTCTTTCTGCCATGACCGTCCAGAAGTGCCTGATGAATGAGCATTCTGTAGAATTACTTCCTGTTGTTCAGTGTTTACAATCACTTGTTTCTAGTTTGTTTGGACGAACTATTAAGGTATAAATTGATTCAATTTACAATATATTAAATTATTATAGTAAAAATACTACAATTAGTGTTTAATGTTAAAACAAAATTGTTTATTAAAACATTAATTTATATATTTTACATTTTATTAACATTTGACATGCTTTTATATTTGAGTATAAGAGCATATTCTTATAAATAGAACAAAATTGACATATATTCTTCAAAGTCCCTAAATAAACTTTTATAGTAACAGAAGCATTTTTTAATTTGTCTTTTTACTATTAATAATGGTTACCACAGAGATGTCACTGTATAGATATGTTTACATTTAATTTACGTTGAAACAATAGTGCAGTGCTCATATAAGCCAAAACAAGCTGGTACACATAAGAGAAAGATGCTCTTGTATGCAAAGTATGCTTTTATAAGTGAAGCAGGACATGTTTCAGAAATGAAAACAAGTAATTTTCACATGTAAGAGCATGTTCTTACTTGTGCAGATATACAGTAAATATTTTTATAAGATTTTTAGATTATAAATCTTCAACTGCTTTTTTGAACAATCTATAAACTGTAGATTCCTTGAGACAAAAAAAATTATTTGAAATATTGCATCTACATTTTTTATTCTATCTTTTTACTAGCTAGCATCTACAACCAGTTCTTATGAATTAAATATTGGTGTGAGAGATGTAGAATAACAGCATTGAATGCATATTAATTAAACATTACTGAAAAATCAGATTTTTAATAAATTCTGTTGTCACTTACACACAGTGGTGATATTCAGCGGGTTCGCACAGGTTCGGCCGAACCTGTTGTTAACATTTTCAAAGTTTTCCGAACCCGTTGTTAAACACATGTAACATTTCCCGATGGTTTTGTTTCTTTTAAAAAATGTATTAAAATATACGTATTATACTCTGTAACACTACTAAACTAGAGCCTTATACCCCATTCGCCTTGGTGCAATCTCCATCGACCGTTTCAATCTCGACTGAAACCAGGTTTAGTCGCGATCAACTCAAAAGAGTTCTTGAAACTAGGTCCAGTCATATGAAAGATCCCACGCGCGCGAGAAAATACAAGATGGCTACGGAACACGTGTCGTGCTATCCACAGCGAAATAAAAAAAATATTGTATTTCGAGAAATGATGACATCTGTCTATTATTATGATAATACCCTAAGGATAAAACAAATGATTTATAGAAGTTTTTCTTGAGAAAAAGTCATAGGGAAAGCAGTTAAACTCTATGACTTTTTCCGATTAAAACAAAACACCAATTTTTATGTTTATAAAATATTTTGAATGAAAAATATTAAAATATGTACAAAATAAACCAGTTTGAAAACTTTTTTTTTTATTATTTATCAAAAAATATAGTTCTGGCATAAACAATGTTAAATTTTAACTGACTTAATTTTGCGAACGCATTTTTTTATTTATATGGGTATCTTAAGGTCAGTTTTTGTGCTAATGTTGCTAATGCGAGCGAAAAAAATTTGTTAAGGAAAAATTTTCTGTTAGCGAACCCTTTGTTAAATATTTCGAATATCACCACTGCTTACACATTATGCAAGTATTTGTATTAATAGGTTGAATGTCTCATGTCATTTATTAACTTAACTAGTAGCTATCTATCAATAATACTTTAGATATCTTGAGAGACAATGCTGTAAATGTTGGCATGAGATTTTATCCCATTTACCTCAGTTCTAATGTTGGGTTAAAATTTTTATAGTTAAATTATTTGCCCCATTTATATAAGTTTCTTTATTCCGATATGTAGAACTTACACTCTTGTTACTCTTGATCCATTTTATTGGTAGCTTACAAGAAGTGTGCTTTTTCAAGGAGGAAAATAGATAGATCATTAGTTGTGAAATCCAGAGCAAATGAGAGATGATCCATTCATCTCATGTTTGTCAACATAACTTTTCCAGCTTGTTCTAATATGTCTTATTGGATACATCAGACATTATTGTGGAGTAGAATTATATTACTGCTACAAAGAATGTAGTGTACATGTATGTCAACAATCACTATGTCTAGGAAGTTTATCAGCGAAATACCTGATAAAATTCTAGATGATGATAGCCTGCATTTTGCTTGCAAGATATATCACTTTTAACCTCTTCCTAATCTGGGTATTTTCATTCCATGTTTGACTTGTTGGGAATGAAACACTATATCCATGTCACATCACTGATTACTGTAAAATTTGATACGAAAAACTACTTTTCTCTACTGCATTATACAGTTTTTCATTCTTATTTACAGTATGATGATGTCTGTAAATCTGTAAAGTTTCTGTCTGACACAGACTTTATGATACTGTAACACATTCATTATGATATTCTCTCATGTAGCTTAATAATAATAACTTTTATCATAAAAAAATTTGTTCTTTTGTCATCTGTCAAATTTCTCTTGCCAGATACAAATACTTGGCACCATTTGGCAATTTGCTACCAGGAAATTTTTTCATACATGCATATTTGATAAATGAAGTAATACATTAGTACATATGTATTATTTTATATATTGTATCAATTATAATAAGTATAACAATTCTTATAATTTTATTTTATAGTGCCATTTGCCAGACATTTATCATATGCGAGAATATGTCTCCACACCACCACCAAATAATAACCGTTTACATTGTACTATGATTCATCATGTGGATGATGACATTTCAGGCAGTGTCACTTATACGTTATTTTTGGAAAACCTCGGTGGTCTAATACCTATATTAAAAGGAAAACGTGTCAGCATGTTAAGACCAGAATTTGTCATTTTTGATCCTGTTTCAATTGGTAAGTAAAATAACATTTAAAAACAATATTTTTCTCTTCTAGTTTGGTTAATATTTTCAGAATTATGTTTTTGGTATATGAAATGTTTAATACAATAATCTGACTATAATGTTTTAAGCAATAAAATTAAATACTAAAAAGAAAATATATATTGAATAAAAATGAAATAAACTGACTTGTCTATGATGATTATTTTACTCTCTTTCTCTCTGTGAATGTAACACTGAAAATTGTAGTAACACTTTCCTTTATTAGAACTTTATTTGAAAATATAAATTCATGTTTTCATTGTTAAGACTAAAATTGCACCAGACTAGAGGTGGGTAGTTATGTTTTCCAAAGGGCCACGTGAGAAACTTGAGCTGTGTTAGAGGTCAAACTAACAATAACCTGAACTTAACTATATTCAATATTAATTTTCTCCAATTGTAAAGAGCAGTAAATTATAGAATTTTGATTATGCTACTGATAATCAAAAGAAAGGATATTTAATTACAATAAAGATATAAAAGCGTGGAAGTTAAAAATACAAGTCATAAACAGGAAAACAATAATTGTATCAATATTTCATTTTTTCAACACATAACTCTGAAATACAGAATAGTTGTTTTGCAAATATAAAAAATTAATTAACTTAATACAAAAAGCAACAAATACTTTTAAATGTCTTTCAGTTCATTTTTCTCATTCAGTGAGAAAAGTCAAGTCTGTTTTGGGCTTCAACAAGTGCACTGAAATCAGACTGAAGGTCTGACGTGGATATGCAGAGCATAATGTAACATCTCAGTATAATGTACAATGTATAAAATGCAATATTAGTACAATGTAATGTCTCAATATACATCAAGGATTTCAAATTGCTTCACAACCAGAAATCATATAAAACTAAAACATTGCTTGTATTCTTGACCACAGCCAATCAATTAACCTTTTATTAAAATACTATTTGAGCTTGCATTGTATAAGTAAGGTAAGTAATGATGGTCTAGCCTGCATTAAAACTGAATATCAAAATTTTTGTGTATTTTTGTATATCAGTTATAAACAGGGTCCATACAGACCTGGAAAGTCAGGGAATAAGATTTTTAGCAGAAAAGATCAGGGAATCTGGAAATTCCACAGTATATGTCTGTTGCTCTCACTCCTTTTTGTTTCAAATACATGTTTAAATTCAGTTTGGTATAGGGAGGTCTACCAAAACTGGAGTGACCAAATAAATGGCAAGATTTGTCATGCTTACATCTCATAAACTATAAATGATAATCTAACAATTTAAATTTTGTTGGATAGAAGGTTTGTGTCCTTAATTAAAATGGTGGTGAATGGGATGTGTAGCTGTGTGATAGAGAAAAGACATCAAAATTGGTGTTAATTTGTACTGAATAACAGGATCTACAATATTATTTAGCAATAATAATCGATAAAATAGAATTTGTAATGTTATAAGCTGATAAGTGTGCAAGTCAAAAAATTTTCATAATGTCAAAGAAATTGAAAAGGAGATATGAATAGAAATATAAGAAACATATATCATTGGAAAGAAAAATTAAAAAGGAATCAGAAAAACTCAAGATGACTAATCTGAATGATGCAGATTGTATAGAGAGTGTAAGAAAACTGAGAGTATCAACTCTGATGCTAATATTTTGAGTGTGCTGCGACCCAAACCAATAGATATTGACTTAGAATGTGATAACCACCAAGACTATTTGTTTACATCTTATCCTTCCTCTAATAACACAAAGACAGATTCACACCTTTAAACAACTGCAATTGTGTCCTGTACAAAACCCTCCCAACTTTTTTTTACCTGCACATCTGTTAACCCTTTGCAGTTAGTTGATGTTGTGGGGAGGCAAAGAATCATCAGTTGGCTTTAACAATATTGTGTACGGGACATTTTTGGACTGCATGGCAGATCTTATGCAATTTTAAGTATTTTTATTTGTTGTATTCTTCGCTGCTGGCCACATACAGTATTCGAAGATGATTAATCTGTCAAAATTGGCAGGATTATTATTTGTGATATGTCTTCTCTTTAACTGAAAATTTCCATTTTCAGATGGCCTTTGGAAGTATACCAAAATATCACCATAGAGTGAAAATTGGGTTTTCAAAAACACCATCAACAACTACCCATTTTTTTGCCTAAACTCTGCCATTCCCATTATAAGTTTTGGGGAGGAATGGGAAGAAATGTAATGACCTTGAATTGGTCCATGCTGTACCAAAAATATCATGCGATAAGTGATTTCTTCTGTTTAAATTATTTTGAATGTACCACCTCCTCGCTTTAAGAAAATTAGATTTTACAATGCAACACAAGTCTTTTTCTTATTTAAATAAAATTTACAAATGAATTAAAAATTAAATTATGAAATTTTTTATATGCCATAGAAANAGTAGCAATTTCTTGAAAAATATCATATTAAATTTGTTACATTTTATATGACTTTTAATTTTTAATGAAAACAATAGATTGAAAAGAATGAAAACTATTCATTAGATAAATGGGAAAGATGAGAAGGAATTTGAATTTTAATAGATTCAGAAATTATGCAGAACATTGTTTTACAATAGACAATGCTGACAAAGTTAATGCCCCCAAAAAAAAAACTGATCCACGAAACAAGCATTTTAAGTAGTTTTAACATTTGCATTCAATGAAATTCTGAAACAGGATATCTTCTCAACCAATCCTGTTGTTACAATGTCATGGAAAAAGATTTTCTGTTAAATGTTTCAGTCAAAAAACAAGTCTAAATTATATATTATTTAAAATAGATAAATTTTTAAAACTAATAAGTAATTGTCTGTAGAATTTTTTTACTACTTTTCTTTATATATACTTGTTGTTTGAATTAATGAAAAGTTTAAATTAACTCCATGCAATAGTTAATTCAGATTAAACTACAGTGCACTACATAAACAATTTGAGATGATTTATTATGCATTTATACAATAGAAAATATTATTATTTAGAATCAATTGATTTGAATTTCTGATTTGATAGCTAAATTATTATCCAATTTAATATTTTGTGTAAATTAAATTTTAATTAAACTAGACTATAAACTGGTATAAACTTTAAAATAATTCTGTAATGCTTTTGTTATTATTATTATATTTCATTAGTTTAAACAGTATAATTATTTTATTCAATTAATATTGAAGTAGAATTCAAATTTCTCTTGCAGTTTTTAGTTTCTCATTATTTATTATAATTTTCCAATGCTTTTGCAAACGTCTGTATTTAAAAAACTGTGATGTATTTTGAAATTATATCTTAGAAAATATTGCTTATACATTAATTCTCAACTAGTTCAAAGTTTGTGGAATAATATCTGTTGTTTCTGATATAGAATAAAACAATTATACAAGAAAAAATATTAAATTTTAATAATAAAATTAAAAGTATTTTTATACAAATCAAACAAAATTTAAGAAATGAGATGAAATAATTTTAATAATATTTGATTAATCATTCATTATATGTAAAAATATAATGATTTAATGCTTGCATTTTATTAAAATAAATGATAGCAGAAAAAAGTGAAAACTGAAACCATATTTCCTGCACTATAAATTTTTTATAGTGTATTTATAAATAACATTATTTATTAATTAAGCATTTCCAGTTCTTAATTAATACATAATGTTGTTATTTGTTATTTTAATTAAATAAAGTAATTACTATGCTAATTACTTTACAGTATCTTAGACGAATAACTTTTTCTTATAGATTATTACTTGATATTTAACTATATGCAGAGAAACTTGACGAAAATAATAGCATAACATCTAGTTAGTTAATTATAAATAATGATATATGAGTAATTGACTATAAATAATGAGATGAAAGAAACTCATTATCTCAGAAACAGAAAGGAAATGAGTTAGCATGCAGTTTTGTTGATATTAGAGAGGTTGCGGCCGAAGTTTTCATCTCTGAAACGTGAATGTCGAATGTCAAGCACCATTTACAAGATTGCGGCGCTTGACATTCGGCGTTCACGTTTGAAAGATGAAAACTTTGGCTGCAACCTCTCTATTAAATATTTTGGAAATACTTTTAAAATTTTGCTTTTAATACAGTTATAGATCAACATATTTAATTATTAATTTATGTTGAAATAATCTAAATTTTCCAAATAGCTGCAAATAAAATGAAGTTTAAAAGATATATATAATAATTTATTTATTTATTTTAAATCAGTTATTAAAATTAGATATGAATAGAATAAATATTAATAATAAAAGCATTAGCAAAGAGTAAAATGCAAAAGATAATTGATAAGTGATCATATTAAAACATGGTATTATAATCATATTATTTTTATTAAAATTCTGTAATGAGAACAAAAAGCTATTTTAATGCTAATTATTAAATTTTCCCTTATTTTGCTTTATTAGGGATTTCATATTGCAATTAATATTTCACAAATTCTGTCATTAGCACTTTTAAGCTTTTTTTTAGCTTATCATCAGGAATGAAGGAAAAATACTTTAAAAATTAACTTTTCAAACTCAAAATTCATTCAAAACCAGTCATCAGCTTCAAATCATTTTGAGGATTGAAGATTTGATTGAACTTTGAGAAGCTGAGCCTTTAAAGTATCTTTTACTCCTCTGAAAATGAACTGAGAAAAGTTTGAAAGTACTAGAGATAGAGTTTATGAAATTTTAATAGTGATGATAAAATGTTTTTTATTAAATTAAAATAAAGGTAATTTAAACACTTGAGATTAGTCTTAATCTAATTATTAATTGAAAAAATAATGAAAATTGTTATTTTGTGTAAATATTAAGTATATTTTAATGATACATTAGTGATAATGATAAAAAATTTTACAGTTATTTTTTATAATAAATGAAAAATAAATATTTGTAGATTTTTACTTCTATAAATTTACTAAAATTTTATTTTTTGACTTAATACACTAAATTTTTTGTAGCTTCTTTGTACTAATCTTTTTGAGATAGATTATGTTATGATAAACCACACACAAGTATTATCTTATATTAATAGTATGTTTATTTTATATAGTATTAATTTGATTAAAATTCTTATTAAAATGAAATGTTTTTAGTATTTTAGAAAATTAATTTCAAAATGCATAATTTGTAAAAAAAATGTTTGTGATTCAAATTACATTTAATGGTGATAAATGTTATTTATATATTAAAAGTTTTAAACAGTGGTTAATATTAAAACATAAATGTTTTCAAGGAACCAGTTACTGCTATAACCTGGGGTCATCTGGACAAACGAATTTTTATTGCTACAGGTTGCTATGTTAATGTAGCCTGGATATCTTATAAACTTGCTTCTTTACAACTTCTTTCTGCCATGACCGTCCAGAAGTGCCTGATGAATGAGCATTCTGTAGAATTACTTCCTGTTGTTCAGTGTTTACAATCACTTGTTTCTAGTTTGTTTGGACGAACTATTAAGGTATAAATTGATTCAATTTACAATATATTAAATTATTATAGTAAAAATACTACAATTAGTGTTTAATGTTAAAACAAAATTGTTTATTAAAACATTAATTTATATATTTTACATTTTATTAACATTTGACATGCTTTTATATTTGAGTATAAGAGCATATTCTTATAAATAGAACAAAATTGACATATATTCTTCAAAGTCCCTAAATAAACTTTTATAGTAACAGAAGCATTTTTTAATTTGTCTTTTTACTATTAATAATGGTTACCACAGAGATGTCACTGTATAGATATGTTTACATTTAATTTACGTTGAAACAATAGTGCAGTGCTCATATAAGCCAAAACAAGCTGGTACACATAAGAGAAAGATGCTCTTGTATGCAAAGTATGCTTTTATAAGTGAAGCAGGACATGTTTCAGAAATGAAAACAAGTAATTTTCACATGTAAGAGCATGTTCTTACTTGTGCAGATATACAGTAAATATTTTTATAAGATTTTTAGATTATAAATCTTCAACTGCTTTTTTGAACAATCTATAAACTGTAGATTCCTTGAGACAAAAAAAATTATTTGAAATATTGCATCTACATTTTTTATTCTATCTTTTTACTAGCTAGCATCTACAACCAGTTCTTATGAATTAAATATTGGTGTGAGAGATGTAGAATAACAGCATTGAATGCATATTAATTAAACATTACTGAAAAATCAGATTTTTAATAAATTCTGTTGTCACTTACACACAGTGGTAAGTGACAACAGTAAAACTTTGAAAATGTTAACAACAGGTTCGGCCGAACCTGTTGTTAACATTTTCAAAGTTTTACTGTTGTCACTTACCACTGTGTGTAAGTGACAACAGAATTTATTAAAAATCTGATTTTTCAGTAATGTTTAATTAATATGCATTCAATGCTGTTATTCTACATCTCTCACACCAATATTTAATTCATAAGAACTGGTTGTAGATGCTAGCTAGTAAAAAGATAGAATAAAAAATGTAGATGCAATATTTCAAATAATTTTTTTTGTCTCAAGGAATCTACAGTTTATAGATTGTTCAAAAAAGCAGTTGAAGATTTATAATCTAAAAATCTTATAAAAATATTTACTGTATATCTGCACAAGTAAGAACATGCTCTTACATGTGAAAATTACTTGTTTTCATTTCTGAAACATGTCCTGCTTCACTTATAAAAGCATACTTTGCATACAAGAGCATCTTTCTCTTATGTGTACCAGCTTGTTTTGGCTTATATGAGCACTGCACTATTGTTTCAACGTAAATTAAATGTAAACATATCTATACAGTGACATCTCTGTGGTAACCATTATTAATAGTAAAAAGACAAATTAAAAAATGCTTCTGTTACTATAAAAGTTTATTTAGGGACTTTGAAGAATATATGTCAATTTTGTTCTATTTATAAGAATATGCTCTTATACTCAAATATAAAAGCATGTCAAATGTTAATAAAATGTAAAATATATAAATTAATGTTTTAATAAACAATTTTGTTTTAACATTAAACACTAATTGTAGTATTTTTACTATAATAATTTAATATATTGTAAATTGAATCAATTTATACCTTAATAGTTCGTCCAAACAAACTAGAAACAAGTGATTGTAAACACTGAACAACAGGAAGTAATTCTACAGAATGCTCATTCATCAGGCACTTCTGGACGGTCATGGCAGAAAGAAGTTGTAAAGAAGCAAGTTTATAAGATATCCAGGCTACATTAACATAGCAACCTGTAGCAATAAAAATTCGTTTGTCCAGATGACCCCAGGTTATAGCAGTAACTGGTTCCTTGAAAACATTTATGTTTTAATATTAACCACTGTTTAAAACTTTTAATATATAAATAACATTTATCACCATTAAATGTAATTTGAATCACAAACATTTTTTTTACAAATTATGCATTTTGAAATTAATTTTCTAAAATACTAAAAACATTTCATTTTAATAAGAATTTTAATCAAATTAATACTATATAAAATAAACATACTATTAATATAAGATAATACTTGTGTGTGGTTTATCATAACATNATGGGCTTAAATAGAATTGGCCAAATATTACATAATAGAAAGCAGAAATGCAGAGACCTTAATAAGTCAGGAAATAATGTCATAATTGGTCAGGGAATGTCAGGAATTCATAGATGGAATTACCTGTACAGAGCCTGTATAAAGATTGATACTTATCATTTGGGACAGAGTATGTTGCAAGTCTCTTATGAAGAAATGTAGATTTATTTCAGAAAAAAAAAAAAATATATATATATATATATATATATAATTTGGATTGATATTATCTGGTGGTTTCAGAAAGTGAAATATTTTGTAATTTAAGGCTTTCATAGGCCCTATGCAATAGTTGTGGATATTAATAATGTTGCTCTAATTTAGTCTTATTACCTCAAAACATATTATAGTATATGATCATTTGTTATTGGCTTTCATTTTCTCCAGGAATTCAAATGTGGAAACCATTGTTTTTGTGGCTCTATCAGTTTAATGTATTGCAGTTTGTGAATTTTTCAGGATATCACAGCAGTTTAATTCATTCAGTATCTGAAATCAAGAAAAATTTACTGTGAAAACAGAAAAAAAGATAAAAACCATACCATAGAAGTGAGGGAAAAACATGTATTTAACATGGTATTTTTGAAACTGTGCCGATAATTTTTAGTAATTCAAACACAAATCATTTATTGTATTTATTCAGACACTTGGCAGTTTTAATGATGAGTTTGCCAAGTGTCTGAATAAATACAATAAATGATTTGTGTTTGAATTACTATGTATTTAACATGTTTTTTTGTTAAAAACATGTTTTCTGCCTGTTTAATGGATTATCTTTGAGTTAAAATTTTAATTTATATTTATGAAATGCATTACAAATATTTGAGTAATTTGAACTATTGTAAGTTTGCTAACGTTAAGGGGGAATCAGTTTATCTCGCATCAGAATGAGCCTAAGGGAAACTGCGTATGTGGGAAGAGGTGAAGGAGGCTAATGAAGAACAGGTGTTTTACAAGAGAAAACCCGTTTATTTGTTTGAATTCATGCTTACATCGATATTGGACAATTCCAAAATCTCGGTGTTTCTATGAAACGGTGAGAGTTCGGGTGATCGGTCGTAGTCTGGGTGGATGAGAAGGATCGCTGGATGATGCAGATGTTCGGTGTTAAGCTGCGGCGTCCTAGGTGATCAGCGGTAGCACAACACAATAGATAAAGCACAACTGTAGGCTTAATCCAGAGGAGACTCCCTTTCGACCTTGAAGTTCCGATCTTTATAGTTTTTCTTCCACTATTCACATTTCGGATCAGTCCCTTGTCCCATTTCTTGCTTCCTGATTGGTCTCTCCTTTGTCTCCAGGTGCAAGATGAAACCTTTTCGGGTCGTGGGAAAGGTTCGATTTGAGGTGTCCATCTGATACCTCTTGGTCGACTCTGCTCGGCAACTGTTTATAAAGCAATAACACCTGCACTCATAACTCAGGCCATTGTTTACCATTTTTTTTTACATCTAAGAATTTAACGATCATTTTCATCTTTCATCTATCAAAAATTCTTCTTTTTTTTTGTTTGAAAGGTTTATCTCGCCCAACATTTTATAGACATGCAAGTCAATGATTTACCTATTTGAGTGCTCGTGTTAGAGTTTATCTTCCCCTAAGACCTTGACAGATAGTTTGACACATACTCAAACAGTTCCGAGTCTCGTTTACATCTTGTGTCGCACAAGAATTTCACAGTTTACTCGAGTTTGAACCTCGTCTGGAAACTCACACTATTTGACAAAACTGTTTGACCTCAGTCATTTTAAAGTTGACCACTATTGATGTAGACAATGCAAGAAAGTTTTATAAATATTTAATTATTAAAATATGGAAAATATATGAATGTAAATTTGTAATAAAGTCATAATATAATATAATTATAATATAAACAATTTGTTTTTTTATCAAGATGATGTCATTTCATTCTTGTAATTGTATTTGATCAGAATTTAGTTCTTAATAGAGTTCTTTTGTGTGGAATGGACTATAGTAATTATTCACTCAAAATTTTATAAATAGAAAAAAAAATTTTGATAACATCTGTACAGAAATTTTAGATTATAATAGAAGTTTTAGTATATTTAGATTTGAATATGGAATTTATTCATTGTGGTCATAATGATTCTCAAATAAGTTGTTAATTTTTTCATCTAAGCTAATTTTCCATTTGTATTATTTACATTACATTAAAAATAATTTAATTTTTTAATTTTTTTCAGATGAGAAAGGTAAAATTCTTCACAGAAGATATAAACAGTTTCATTCTGTTTCTTGTAATGATCAAACAGATAATCATTCTTTAAACTCTAGTCCTGTGTTTATTTCTACCTCTTCATCAGAAAGTGAATTGGATGAAGGATGTGTATCACCCCATGTTCAGCGTCGAAGACAACGTTTGAAAAGACTGGGAAGGGAGCATAGAATGCTTCGTAAAATCTTAACTTCACAGAAATATGTTTATGTTGATGAATTACCAGAGGTCAGTAAAAAATAATTTATTTGTTTTTAGAGTATGTGAGTAGCTGATGTTTTTACATGAAATTAATGTATTTTTATTATTATTTTTTTGTACAGAATGAGAAGATAGTAAGTATTACATCGAATATTTGGGGTACAAAATTTAAATTATTGGGTCTAGTACCTTGGCTTCCATCTTCTCTTGGTACAGTCACATATCGAACGAGTCTTCTTCATTTACAACCTCGGCAACTTAAAATTGTAATAAAAGAGTTGTGTGGTCCGCAGATCAATTTTTCAAAATCAAATAATTCATCTGAAAATAAAGGAATAGAAAATTGTACAACAGATTTTTCAGATGATGAGGATGAAGTTGGAGCATGTAAGTATTGTTTTGTTATATAGATACTGTAATTCAAATATAGTGAAACCTCAATTTAATGGACTAATTTGGACAAGGGAGTGTCCATTAAAACCAAAGTTTGATATATAATAAAGCAGGTTTTCCAAAAGTGTGTGTTAAAAAAATATTGGCAAATTAGTTAGTTTATTTGTTTTTACTTATGTAGATACATTTGCGTAATTAAAATTAAGTATGTATGAGAAGTTTAATTTTACAGAAAAATTTCTATTTGTGTTATTGCTTATGTACTCACCATAGTTCTGAGACTGTAATAAACAAGTATATGATCTAAATCAAATTAATAAACAAACTTTTTTGGAAAATACCAGTATATTTTAATTGAACAAAATGATCTTAAAAATAAAACAATTTAAATTGACAAAAACACAAAAAAATTTCCTATTTATTCATTTTTGGATGATGATATATTGAGACACTCCTGTTGTGGCATAAAGTCAAGAGTGGTGACTCTTGGCTTTAAAAAAAAGAACCTATTAATTTAATCATAAATATAAAGTATTTTGAAATTAACAAGATGTTAATTTTCACATGACAGGTGGACCAGAAATTTTGTTCATTAAATCAAGGTTTTACTGTATACATTTTTATGAAATTAAATTTTTTATTAAGATATTGAAATATTAAAAATAAAAAAAATATTGCTGTTGTAAATATACTTGTTTCTTTATATGCTAAATATCTTTATGTTTTAATAAAAATATCAAATCATGATAAGAGAAATTGTTTTTTACCGTTTCATGTAACATATTTTTCTATAAATGGTACACATTGAAAATGCAGCTTGAAACAGTTGGAAATAAAGATACATATTCCAACTGTTTTTGAGAAGTTAAAAAATGAATGCATTAATTGTTGAAGAACAACTGACAAATAGAAGAATGTCTTATTATATATATATTTACAATGAAATTATAATTAGGGTAATTGATGTGTTCATTGTAATAAAAACTTTTTTTTAAAAAAGTGTAGACATTACTGTAATAAAGAGTATTGTTTACAAATAGTAGTAGTTATGATAAGAAAATACTCTCTTAAATTTTTTTTTTATAAATTTCTGTTGTTATTCATATTGAACTATCTAAAAATACAATGCTAATTTTATTTAAAAAAATTCAAACATATATTTCATTGATGACTGAAAACAATTTTTGAAGAGTTTAACTATTAAACATATGAAAATATTAAATTACAAAGGAATATTAACTAAGATTAGAATTTAATTTTAATTTGTTCAAACAGGACGTGTATAAAAATAAAAATATTTTATTATTAATTCATGCTTTAAGTATCATTTAATTGTTGAAAAATGAATATCTTTATTTAATATTTATTTAATATTTTTATGAATTATACTATTAGTTTTGATATTTGGAATATATTACAGATCAATAAGAAATATAATTTTTTTCTTTTATTTTCCAGTAGGGATATCACCAGCATTTAATGAAGGTGCTCCAGTTGCTCCAATGACCCCTCAGAAACAAAAGAAAGATTTACTCTCTACATATAGTTCTAATGCAGAATCTTTTCAAAATGAAGAATATCCGGATTCTGATTACATTAAGTTTTTATCATCAGATGAATTTGTTTTAGTTCCTGAGTCTTCTTTTGGACAAAAAACTGCTATGGATAAAAGCAATAATAATCATAATAATATGAAAAATAATTTCAAAGATATAAATTCAAAAGTTCCTAAAATTCCATGCACAGAAAGTAAAACGGAAAAGAATGATAATAAAGAAGGCACAGTTGAAAAAGATATTTCATTTAATATTAATAAAGAACAACAAAAGCAGTATTTGTCTTGTAAATCAGAAAAATTAATTAATAAAGATAATGGATCATTTGGAAACAGCATTATCACTATAGAGACATGTAAAATTAATCAAAAAAAATTAACTAATAAAACAAAATTATATAGTAAAGATGATAACATTTTGGATCTATTAAAATCTAAAAAATTAAATAATTTTATATGTGATAAATGCATTCAACATCCAAGCTTAATTACTCATCAAAACGATATTATAAAACATCTTGTTGCAATGGATTTAGCAGTTGGTAATCAAAATAATTTATCAAAATGGGAACCTAATTGTGTAATTAATCACCAATTTGAAGAAAATGCTTCTCATTCTGTGCATCAAAATATGTCATTAAGCCAAATTTACTTGAATTCATTATTTTGGATGGATAAAACAAAACATTGTGGCTTTCTAAGAAAGTGTAATGGTGATATTTGTAAAAGATGCATAAAAGATTGTTCATATAGTAATCCAGTTGTGAAAATTGGTCATAAAAGCAACAGTATTAGCCATTTGTATACAACAGAAAGTACAAATAATGGATCATCATGTAAGGAAAATAAAAAATGGACACATTTAAAATCAAAATTGTATTCAAAGAGCTCAAATTTAAATACTAATCAAGAAACGTCTAAAACTCAAAAAGATGAGAGCAGATATTGTGAAATGAATCCAAGAAAACAAAATGATCAATTAAAAATAGAAATTTCAGAGTTTAATCAAGTGTTGAATGCAAAATCAAAACATTCTAAAATACATTCCTCTCTAAATTTGGAAAAAAATATTTTGTCCTTAGAAAATGCAAAGTTTTGTTCTAAAAAAGAAGAGAATAAATATCATGATATTGAAGAAACTAAACATTTTAAGGGACAAATTTTAAATAATGCTTCAAAAATTAATAACAAAGAATCTCAACATTTTCAATTAAATATTGAGAACTGGCAAAATAAAGATACTTCAAAAACTTTTATACAAGAAAACAAAATAAACAATTCTCATATTTCTGAAGATTTAGATGATAGTTCTGAACCTTCTTCACCAAGAATTTGCAGAAGCATACCATCTTCACCAATTACTAAAAGAAAAAAGGATCGTTCTTTAAAAAATCTTCTGTATAGTCCTTTGTTATTAAGGAAATTAAAATGGCAACGATTAGTTGACAGTTCTGATGAAGAAAGTGCATTTAGTGGAGATGAAGTACTTAATAAAAATGGAAAGAATTTGGAAAAATCTCATGCAAATTTTAAGAAAAAGGTAAGTTGCATTAATTTAAAATGTTAATTTTATATGCATATAACGTTATTTAATATTTGTTTTAGCGTAAAAAAAGAAATTTAAATAAAATTGTATCGGTGGAAAATGAACAGAATCCACCACTATGTGAACATATTTTGGAAAATAAAATGCCATTGTGGAATGAAACTCATCAAGTTTATCAATTGGATTTTGGTGGCAGAGTTACACAAGAATCTGCCAAAAATTTTCAGGTAGAAGATCATGGAAAGCAGGTATTAAATATTCTTATTTTACAGAAACTTTTTTATAATCTTGAAAATATAAATTTTATTATAGATGTAAAATAAACTTTTAATTTTAGTAATATATTTAAAATGTTCTATCAACACAATAAAGCTATTGTATTAGTCAATACTTTTCCATTGTTAAATATTAATAACTGTTCAAGTTCATATCTTTAAAATATCTAAAAATATTCTTTTTATTGAGTTTTATATAAATTTACTTTATAAACTTTCATTTATTATTTTTTTTTGAATATTGAAGTATGTATGTATATATGTGTATAAAAATTCTTATATATGTTAAGATCAAAGATAAAAATAAGTTCAATTTGTGAAAAAATGATCAGAAATTTCATGTCCTTAACTGCTCATAAAGAACTGTGATGCATTCTGGCATGTAAAAAAAATGCTATGATGCAAAATTTGTGTTGTGACAATTAAAAATATGACCATAATGCAAACAATGAATTTACAACTGCTGACAATAACTTCATAGAAATAAATGATGTACTGTACCTTAAGGTTGTTGGTTATTTCATCAGTCAGCTTAAATATATCATCTGAAAGTAAGCAGAGCTTTGTAAACTATAATTGTGAGAGATACTGCATCAATAAAAATTGCAAATGTTTAAAAGATATTAACTGTAATTCTAAATGTCATTGTAACAATTCCTCCAAAAATAAATGAACATTGCTGTTGTTCTTAATTATTATACATATTTAGTCATGTATCCTAAACTCCTTATTTGCTACTACAGACTAAATAGAAAATGACCATGATGCATTGTAGTCTTATTTTTAACTGTTACAACAACTTTTTAAGTACCAGAATGCTCACGCTCTTTATAAGTAGCCAGGTGCAAATTATCTTATTGTGGCTGTTTCTATAAAGTTACAATACATTCTGGTAGTTTTTTTCTCATTGAGAATTTTTGATCTTTGAGTCTAATGTATATATTTCTGACAAAATTTAATCTTACTAAATCTAAAATATATAACTACCTTATTAATGTCCTCAAAAATACCAAGATAAATATTGTAAAATTCGAATTTTGTGCTTTAATATCTATTATATTAATTGCAACTCAAGTAAATTTATTTGTTGATAACAATTATTGTAAATCAAACAATTATTTTACAATCTGTAAGTTGTCCTGCTTCTACAACAGTGTAACAACTCTGATTATTGATAAATTTGTTTATGTATGAAAAAATTCTTATATAACTTATACTTTAATATAAAAAATTTAATAAGACTAAATTATAAATTAAATTAACAAAGAATTTGTGTTTTATCTGGATCACCCTATATGCTTTTAATAATAGAATTTGTGCATTTGTTTGTTTTTAATCTAAATTTACAAATAATTTTGTTCAACTGAAAATTAATTTTTTAATCTACCAAAAACTTTTAATTTCAGGTGTTACAATTTGGAAGGATTAATATGAATGCATATACTCTGGACTTCCAGCAGCCATTTTGTGCCCTCCAGGCCTTTGCCATTGCCCTTGCTAATATCACACAACGATTAAAGTGATTTTGGCAAAAAATTCTGCTCAAGAAAATATTTATATGTGCAGTGAATGTTCTGTGAAAATGTTTGAAATTTTAATTTATCATATTTTGTTTATAATTATAAAATTTATTTTCAGAAATTAATAGTATTTTTTAGTTTTGTTTACAAATTTTAAATAATTTATGATTTTATATAAAAAATCTTATAGGATAAAGAGATTATTTATAAAACCACTAAGTTATACTCTATTATTATTAATTTATCACTAGACATAAATTTTTAGATTTAGTTATTAATAATAATTATTATTTAATTATTTTATTCCTGTTAATTTTATTTTTTTTTATTTTCAAAGTCTTTATAAAATCATTGAAAGTCTAATACATATTTTTGCACCTAAACATAGATGAATAATATAATTCTTGATTAATCTTTTTGAAGCACTTAGGGCCTTAATATTTGGGGACAGCAAAGAATTTCAAATAGATCATTGAAAACACTGCCTTTTTGTGACATGGTTTAAATGCCAGTCATAACATAATGGTTTTAGATATATTTTAATAGTACAAAATAATTTCTATATCTAGTGCAATATCTAAAGTAGAATATCAGAATTACCTCTTTTTAAAAGCACTGTTTAAAACTAAATTTTAATAATTTATTATTAATATTAGAGATTTTAAATGTTATAAAGCCCGTTTGCATTTGCTTTTAATTACTATTATTTAATATATATATTATTAATAATTAACGAGAAATTATATACAAACTTAAAGGATTATTTGAAAGTTAATATCATTAAAAACAAGAATTTTATTGTATAAATATTAATTTTAAAATTCAGAAACATTTGTTTAACTTTGAAAAATATTTTATATTGGTAGAAATTACAAAAAAGTGTTTGAGAAAAATATATTTTTACATATTATCTCAACAAGTTTTTAAGTGCAGAAATTGAGATTAGTTACAATCATTCAATTGAGCGATACTGTTTAACATTATCAAAATTTTAAGGATAGTTATAACAAATATCAAGTGACTGTAAGATAAAATTTTAAATTAAATGAAATCTGGTTTTTAAAGTAACTTTTAATATCAAAAATATGCTTTATTTATTAATATGGAATAAACATTTTATTGTTTGAAATTTTTTCACGTAAGGAAAACTTGTTGAGATAACTTTACAATGTGCAGTGGAACTTGACTGATAAATTAATAGAGAATGCACACAAAGTGATCATTAATATATATAATAAGTTTGAGAAATGTTAGAAAAGACTAAATAAATAAAAATTTTATATTAACATGACTCCTGTAACTGAATAAAAGGAAATTATTAATGTCTAAAGTATAACTAAAACTGTATACTTCATAATAATGATTTATTAAAGGAGAAAACAGTTGATAAGAATAGAAATAACAGTAAAAACAACAGAAGTTAGCATAGATGTAGTTGTTATTATGATTGGTAAAATTTCAAATAAGAAATTACATTATAATTAATCAGATAAGGATACAATCACATATAATTTGTATATTTTACAATTATTCTTAGCATTGGCTATATTTACATCTGTGAAATTATTATGAAGTATAATTATAGATTACAGATGCTCATATAATTATACATTATAGATGCTCATATTTCTTACAAATATGAAAGTATAGTATTTTTATATTAGAAATGATATCTAGGAGATAACAGGTGTATAGCTACACCAGTTTACAGCCATTGACATAAAAAAAAAAGGAGTTGGTGTGAACAGAAATGCTTCTGGATTCATTTCTACACCTAGATATTGATTTGGAAAGAATTTGGATAAATCCCAGTGTTGAACAAAGATTGAAATATATATGTCAATCATCAAGAAGTAATCTGCAACATCATACAACAATTAAACTCTGTGTTTTCTAATATATTTTGTCTCCATATTTATACGGTTTATAGTTATGCAATTATATTTGAAGGATGCATGTTTATATGAATATTTTTCTTATATTTGTTTTTTTTATCGTTTCTCAAATTTATTGTATACAAAAATTAAAATAATTTATTATATTAATTTATTAATAGAAATCTATAAACAAATGGATTTGTAATACAAACAAATTAAATAAATAAAAAGTAACGTGTCTGCGATAAACACAAAAGGATAATTTAAGGATATTGATAAGGAAGGTTTTAGTTATAAACTATAGATGGATGTAGTAGAAAATAATCTTGATTAAAAAGAAATACTGTAATTTATGAATGTGTGATTAGAAAAAGCAAAAAAAAAAAAATGAATGTATAAGTGTGATAAGTTATCATCAATATGAAAAACTACAATTTTACAGACGACAATGATGATAATAATACATATAGCAAATTGTCTGTCATTTGGAAGATATTGGAATTTAGATTATCGCTGACTCTTCTAGAAATTAAGTAATTTTAAAGTTTCATAAATATAATTTTATATTGAGTGCAATATACTTTAATGCTTGCTCTTCATATTTTATCAGCTTACTGAATGGAATAATAATATTTCCATAATGAATATTACATTATTATAATTCATAATACAGTAGAGCGTCGTTTATCCAAAAGCTGGTTATTCGAAACGTCTGTTATCCGAAAGCATTCCAGTCGGCAAATTTAAATTTTCGCTAGTGCTGTGGCGCTGCAATCTTCGGCTATTTCTTGGGTTACTCAAATATTTTACGTTTTTGATACTAAATTAACATCTGAAGTATAATTTTTTATTGTTTTTATATTTTTCAATATATTTATTTTGTTTGTATAAAATAAAAAAATAATTTTTAACGATACAATAGTCTTCGTTAGGCTTAACATCGACGAAAATTCAACGCGAAGCGACACGCAACGGAGAAAAATTTCAACATGGGATAAATTAATATATTTTTTCGTACATGATTCGTTATCAGAAAAATAAATTATCCGAACCACCCCAGTCCCCAATTGATTCGGATAAACGACGCTCTACTGTATTTTAGTAAATAACATAAGTATCTTTGGCATAAGAATGATATTAATGATTGTTTCCAGAAATATTCCTGTTATTTTGTCAGTCAAATACTATTACACATGAATATAAAAATGTATTTTCTGTAATTATTTTTAATGCACTGTAGAATATACTGGCAAAATATCTGCCAGTTCTGAATTTTTGTAATTTATCATCATCTGGAAAGACTAATTTGCAGCAGCATTCTCATTACTGTATATTTCCTAAATATTTTAACAAAATATAGTACCTATATTAGTGAATGCTACATTAGAAAGAAAAAAACCATACTGTATATTTATAACAATGTTTTTATTTGATACTTTATTATATGAAAATATTCTGTAATTTTATTTATAATTTTCCAATGAAGTTAATTTTATATTCTTTATTTATTTTTTAAATTGATATTACTGTTAGAAGAGGCCATATTTTTAATATTTATGCACTGATTCATTTGATATCCATTCCAAATTTATTCTATAACAATTATTTTATTTGATATTTAAATTTATTTTGAATGATTTTTACATTTAATTTTATTATTATAATTATATCGTACAGTTTTTGTTTCATAAATATGTCTTTATAATTTATTTTTTTATTCCATATGCTACTGTAAAAGTAAAGGAGACACATTTACTAATAGATTGATAAACAAATATAATAAAAATTTACCTAATAATTTTTTTCGAATTTTCATAAATTAAAATAATGCTAGAGAGAGAATAGAATTTATTTATAAATTATTAATATATTGCGGAATAGAATTTTATATTAAAATATTTTATCAAAAAATTTTAAAAATATCTAGCTAATTGTTATATTTAAAAATAAATTTGTGTAGAATTCAAATCTTGATTAAGATTTAGATTAGGAAAATGAAAACTATACTTAAAACCATGTTCCTTTTTTCAAACACCCTAATTAAAAAAAAAGAAAAATTAAATAAATAAATTATTAATATAAAGTAGTGCAATTATATTCCTATATGGAAAATTGTTTCAATGTAAGTGTGTAAATTTGTTGGTTTATAGTAAATTAGAATATGAGAAAAGTTTATTAGTAAGATTCACGAAAGAAAATGTTGCGTGATTGTCTTGGAAGTGAAGTCAGAATGATTTTATTCTGCTTTTAGTCAACTTTAATATTAAATCTATGTACAGTAAAACCTGTTTAAAACAGAACTCAACAGAGCATTAGTGTTCTGTTGTTGCAGCTACTTTCCATACAATGAAATTACTATTTTAAAGAAGTAAAAACGATGGAATGTAACTCTTGTTACTAAGAAGTCCACCATGATTCAAGCCAGCAAGTTAAGGCATTAATTACAATTTAAAATTTAAATGTTGTTATGCCAAAACATTCCACTTAGGTTACATCATACAATCTTTTGTTTCCATGTTAGACAGGTAATCCGGCTTATGTTTGCATTTTACATAGAAAATCATTTCTTTCCAAGATATACTTTCCATTATGGCAGGTTTCTGTTTTATGGGAAATTAAATCGTAAGCAGGTTTTACTGTAATATATTTTTAATTATTAATGTAAAATTGGTGTTATTTAATTGTATATTTGAGTAATCAAATAACGTTGATATATATCATAATTACATAATGTTTCATTACTTGTTGTAGTCAAAAAAAATTTATTTATAAGGTTACATTGATCATTTTTATTTAAACAAAATTAAGTTATTAATTATTGTGTTTTTGTATTCTTATCACAGAATTTTATCTTATTGTTTTTAATTATTTGCTTAGAAAAATTATGTATAATGTAAATAGTTAAATATATACAATAAGGATATTAGTTTCCTCTGTAATGTTATAATATTATTCATGTTTTTTGTAGAAATATGTTCAAGTTTGTGATTATATAGATGAAATTCCATTTTTAATTGTTAATTTTGTATAGTCATAAATTGTAAACATTGTGAGTTACATATATAATGTAAATTGTAAATTCATATACTGTTTCTTTTTTAATGTTTTTAATTATAAAATACTATTTGTTAATTGTTAAATGATTTTTTATCACATTATATCAATTGATTTTTAACTATTGATTGAGTAATGTTAGAAATGAATCTCTTGTTATATATAAATTTTATTTCTTAAAAGATCAGGACTAGAGAATGGAGACATTATACAGCAACAATTCAATTCTCTATTTAATTGTTTAATTGTAGTAAAGGCAAAGTATTTAATTTAAACAAAATTAAATCCAACTATACATATCTGTAATGCAATTTCATTGACAAACTGGCTTTTTCAGAATGCGAATATATATATATATATATTTTAGATATTATTTTGTAAATTACTTTAAAATATTGTATTTTATACAGTATATATACTTATGTTGAGAATTTTATATTTTTTATAGTTTATTATTGAGTTGACATTTTCAAAGTACTGTATATATCATGTTCTTTTTTACAGAGATTTTTATATAGAGAAATTAATTAGTTTCCAAAAAATATATATATATATTAAATAAAAATTATAAATTATCAAAATAATGCATTTTTAAAAAACTTCAATCCATGTACAAATGTAACTGTATTATTACTGCGATTGAAGTTTTTGAACTTATAATTGGAATAGATGGATTAAATTTTTACTTCTGTAGCGAAATTAAAGACATATTCATGAAATAAAAATTTACAATCCACCTTAAATTTTTTTGTTTTTATTCTTAAATGATTTTTTTTATTAAAACTTATGTAATTTTATAATGTTGAAACCTCGAAAATCCTTAATGTGTAAATTATAACTTAATTAAAACATTATATAGTATATGTTTTCTTTTCTTAAATTTAAAAGTATGGTTTCTTTTTCTAGGACACTAGCCTTTATTTTTTTCAAGTAATTTCAATCATAAAAATTACTTTTTAGCTACACTTAGACACCTTTTATCTCCATTTTAATATATTTATGCAATTAATTAAATATAGGTTTTCAATTAAAATGAAAAAGTTCTATTATAACAAGTTTTTTGTTGAATTAATTTATTGTTAAATTTTATTTTTCTGAAAATTTCTAGAAACATTTTCCCCCTAACTCTCTGCAAAGTTTCAGATATTTTCAAGAAAAGGCAGGTGAGTTATTAAGCTTCAAAGTGAGTGAAAAAAGTCGTTTCCCTCATATACACTAACATTTATACATACAGAAAAAATACCCAACTTTTTTACATGTGTCGATGTTTCAAGGTTCTCTGAATACACAAATGTAAGATTATATAATAAATAATTTGTTTTATTACTTATATATTTGGTATCTATCAATTAGAGCTTTCATGACAAATCATTTGGAATTGAAACATGCATATTTAATATAAAAAATAACATACTTCAGATATCTGAAAACAAAAATTAAATAATAATGTGATAAATACTTAATGACTTAAAAGTAATGATTTCATAAGGTATTATCTAAGAAAGAACATTTTATAGGTAGGGAAAAAGTGTGAAATGTAAGTCAAGATTAATGCAGAACATATTTAAATCTAATTCTAATATTAAACAACATTGCACAGTATTTAATGAAAAGAATGTTGCAGAAAAATGTATAAAGGCAAATGAAGTTATCCTGAAATTTTTGTTGCTTCTTGGAATACCAATAGAATTGAAATAATTATATTTTTTTGTATTTCTTTGTACTTTTGTTGTTTACTTTTTATTAAATGAAATAATTATAGTTTGTAAAACACTTTGAAAAAAAAAAAACATTTACTAAATCCTCTTAAACTATGAATCAAATATACTAAGAACTTTACTGAAATGCATATTTAATGGTATACTTTGAATATATTACTGAGAATTATGAGTTGAGAAATAGTGGAAGAAATTTATCTCTACTTAGAATGAAATTCCATTATACGCGACAAGAATCACAAAAATTTGTAACAAAGCAATTAAAATTCCTTCAGGACAAGATTTTTAAATTGTTACTAGATGTTTTAAGACAAAAATAGTGCTGTTAAATAAGGAAAAAAACTTGTCAAAACTTATGCAACATGGCATAAAGTATATGTAAAGGATATTTACATATACATTAAAACCTGTCTATGGCGACCACCCACGGTTCCTTCAAAAAGTGGTCTTTTAGACAGGTGGTCGTTTAATACAGGTAACTTATGTAAATTGAAAATTCCGTGCCAGAAATTTTTGCCCGTTTTGACAGGTGCCCGTCCAATGCAGGTGGTCGCCTAAGCAGTTTTCACTGTATATATATTTGGGGCTCTGACCTGCCCGCTACATTTGTGTGCCCTGACGTATCCACTACACCAGTGTTTCTCAACGGGGGCGATATCGCCCCCATGTGGGCGTTTTTCCATGTTGAGGGGCGATTAGTAATAATTTATATTTTGGGGGGGCGAAAAACAATTTTCTGGGCGATATAGTAAAACATTATATTAAGAATAATTAGATATTTTATTCGTTATATCGTATAATGATTAAACAAATAACATTATACTAGTCACTAGTGTGAGAGTCGAGTTTAGTGAATAAATTCGTTAAATAAAATTTTTGTTAAGGGAGGAAAAGAAAAAAATCTAACTTCAAACTGCTATAAAAAAAAGACATAAAAATCTTTTCCCACGAACTTAGTTCCTTGTCAAGTATGATACATCGAATGTGTCACCCGAAATCTCGAAAACGACTATTGGTCAGAGAAGAAAGAACAGTCCTAATAAGGCAGTGGAAAAAACCCAAAGAGACCCCCTTTATAAAAAGGAGGGGTCGAGACGGAAGAGTCAGTCTCTGGAAATTAGTGCGCACTGTGCATCATAACAGAAAAACGGATAAGTCGCTACCAGGAACTCGCTGTTCGAAGGGACTACGCCGACAACGTTCGAAGGAACTTTGTGATACTAAAAACCCGGTTCAACGTTCGAAGGAACTTTGTGAAGACCCATTAACGAGTCAACCCAGGACTAATCAACGATTGAACTTAAGGTATTTATCCTCGCGCGAAATATATGTGAGCTCTCTCTCAGAAATACGGGTAACCGGTAAAAAGTTGATATGCTAATTAACCGATTGTAGATAGCTATTGCGATTGTAAAAAAAATGAACAATAAACGGGCATTATGTATAGAGAATGCATAGTGTGATTCCTCTGGTTCTCTCGGTACGCCTCCATCCCGGAACTAAAAGTCCACAACGCGACCGTTCGCGTAAATAAACGGCCAATAACCCTTTTTCTGTGTCTGTTAGAAGACACAGTGGTGTCATCCTGACAGGGCGCCAAAGAGGTGCCGACCCTCGGTCACACTAGTCTATTCAATGCAGTACGAATTTGGCGTTAGCCGTGGCCCTGGGCATCGGAATTTTGAAGTGAAGGGGGCGACGATTTGTTAGAGGTTGAGAAACACTGCACTACACCAATACTTTTTCACAGTCAGGTACGAACAGCAATTTGGCAAAACAACCATTTTGTTTTTCTCAACGTACATACAACTTTTATCAAAATCATTTACATCAACTGTGCAAATGCATGGTACATACTGAATGGTGTTCGAAAACCTCCAAACAACAGGCATGCCGAACGTTCTGAACATAGTAAGCCTCCGCGAGTCTTTCTACAAGATTTCAATACTTTCCCGGCTGTTATAACCAAGGAAAGTGTTGTATTCGTTGGAAATTGGGTTCAGGTGTCTCAAAACATGGAGATTTGCAAAAAAAATCCGGAGTATACGATTGGAGTTAAAAATCCTGAGCGACTCATGAGTATACTTCGGCGAGGATTCCATGGCTCGGTAACATCGTATCTGATTGCATCTCTGAGTAAACTTTTTTCGAATCAACGCATTTTTACATACAGTATTTGTAAATTACATCGGTTTATTTCTGTTTATTTTATTATTTTTTCTTTAAAAATTCGCCGTTAAAAATAAATGAAATTTTTAAAAATTAGTGAATGTTAAAATGTCAAATTATTCACAGTATTCTAAATACAGTGTGGCCATAATTAAAGTACAGGTGTTTCCAACTCGACTGTACAAAAATCTGTTTGGCCAAACTCAATCAAAATTAGTGTACATCACTCCAATGATTCTTGATTGTGGGCAAATCAGGCGAACGGGTTGGCCACTTAGGGAATGCTCGACTAATTATTCGGTCTTCAGTGAAATGCTGTCGTAGGATTACTGCACATCAATTTTACGTAAGGAGTTAACAAATAACAAAGTTGAGCAGCATTTGTAAACATCTCATTGCAGTGATAGACGAGTCACTGGTTCAGTTGGTTTAGATTCTTCGAAAAAGTGTGGACCAATTACGAACGAGGCAGTAAACACATATCATAATGTGATATATCGTGGCTTCAAGAGAATTATAACACATTTCGAATGTATCTAATAAAATTACAAATGCAATTGCGAAGCTTAAAACTCAAGTTATTGTGACAATTTCAGGGATATTTTTATTCTTTCACAATATAAAGTATTTATTTAATACGTAGAGCCGTAAAGTTTTTCTCTTGCAAAAAGCATACATGACAAGTTACCATAATTTCTTATTCGAATTGTTTATTTAATTCTTTTTAAAATGATCATCATAAAGAAGAATTGAGGAAAATTTAAAATATAACATTCATTGAATATTAAATGTATTAAACACGGAAACTTGTGACAATTGTTGGATTACAGGGTGTGTCAGATGTTAATAAAATCACTATTGTTGTTAATAATAATGATGTACAGAAATTAATCCTAGAGATGTTATTACAGTCATGCTTTATAAATATTTGCATAAATTATAATCGATAGTTTACAAAGAACACAAATTCAGTATAGATGTTGATAATCCTCTCAAAAAGTATTATATTGACCGACAAGGGAATCCAACCATCGTTTTTAGTGTTATTATATATAAACTTCCTCTGTCTGTCTGTCAGCCCGCCTGTTCTTCGTTAATCTCGAGAACGGAGTTAGATAACGGCATGACTCGTGTTAACAGGAAAAGTGTGATGTATATGAGCAAGATACTACTAAAATTGAAAGCATTGTGACGATGTCACAATAAATAATTGCTCGTTATATAATATTCTGTGTTATTATAATAATAAATATTTGAAAGTAGAAATTATCATCATCATTGTTAAAACTTCTAAATTTTAAAATCTTCTTTAATCGAGTTCTCATATAAATTAATTATCGGATTAATTTATATGTTAATTTGTAATTATAAGTACTGTACATTTAGGATTAATTACCTTATAACATAAAAAGAGATTAGAATTGTTTAACACAATTTGAATTTGTGGAAAGTTTACTGTTTAAGATATTTGCAAGTAAAATATTGTTGTAACAATCGATTGGTTAGAAAAGTAAATATAAACATTCCTTTGGAGGAAAGTAATTCCTATAAACTAGGAAAGGAGAGAATGAAGGGGCGACGAGGAAAATACATGCGAAGAATTAGAATTTCAAAATTAATACAGATGAGTTAAGCTTTGTTTAGTTATTTTATCTTTATTAATTTCATCCCTTAATTTAGTAGAATTAGTAAATAAATTTAACTGGATTTCAGCAAGAGATTTACTAGTTAATAACCTCAACTATTCTTTAATCATGCTTAATGAAATAGAAAACCAATCTACGATTTTCGATCGAAGTCTGACAAATTTGCTTCTCTTCTCGAACGAAATTGCATTTGCTAATGCTAGGCAACACATACTACAGGGTTCCATTAAAGTACCGGTTATAATGGACATAATTGAAACCGGCTGTGTATTGAACTCTCACTCTTGAAAAGTCGAAATGTACCTTGTACTTATCAATATGAATGAAAAGTTGATAGAACGTTCTGTACTTTCAGGAAAATCTTGAAGTTTCGAATAGAATTCGAACCCGGATCCCTCCTTCTTGGAAGGGGAATATTGACAGAACCTTCACGTTTTTTTTTTTTTTTTTATCTTTTAAATAATACACTCTACTATTAGTTTAGTTTTAGATTCTAGATTTAAAAAAAAAAATGTATTTCTATTAATATGTATTGGGACCTCAAGTATCATTATTATGTTTTTTTTTTTTATCTTTTAAATAATATACACCTGAATACTTTGTAAAATTAGAGTTTTAATGATTGCAGAGCTGTAGCGTTAGTCTGCTGTCCATCTGTCCTTCCTTAATCTAGAAAATGCGGTTAAATAGACGGAATTCGAGACCAGATATGGAAAGCTTAGGTGTGGGAGGGCTCTATTAATTGTATAATAACTTCCGATCTGCAGCAGAAGCCATGTTATTTCAATCCAAAAATTTTCAGAATAAATATAACCCGGCATGACTCTATTGTTAACTGAAAAAGTATGATGTACAGGGTCACGACATAATAAAATTGAGAGCATTGTGACAATGTCAGAATAAATAGTAGCTCGTTAAGATCGAAATAACTTCATGTATCAGTGATTGATTATAATTTAAATAAATATGTAAGCGACAGTGCTATTATACAGTTTACTGGATTACTTTTCGATGGTTGAGCCGCTAGATTCAAAAAATTGAATTTTGTAAGCAGTAAATACAACCGTAAAATCAGTGAATACGTAGGAAACTATACAGAAGAAACATAACAAAAAATAAAAATATACTAAGACAAAGCCAAAAAAGTCACACCAACAAGGTCATAAAATATAATTTTCCTTACTAATAGTAACGATATTGTAAACAATATTACATATTGAATAACTTTTTAATTAACCAGATTTAATATTACAGTACTTATGTACAATTAATTATAAACAGTTATAGTCAATTCCTTAAATAGAGGACGGAGCTTGTAAAGACTTTNAAGAATATTATTGTCGAATAAGATTATTTATATGGTATAATATAGCATAACACTATTTTTCTGTCCTCGAATCGAATAATTTCAATTGAATATTGAAGAAGTAAGCAGAAGAGATCCTCTTAGGAAGGTTTCATTGATATGCTTTTATTGAAAAATATCAAATAAAATAGAAATGAAAGGAAAAGTTTTAATTTAAAAGAATAAATGAGTTATTGTACTTCAATAGGAAACGACGAGTGACACATAAATCAGATTAAAGAATTATTCAGAGTCAATACTTATTGAAAAATATAATCTAAGATCGAATTAGAAAAGTATCTCTATTTGTTTATTTTTAATTCATTATTAAATGAAATGTTCTCTTTTAATTCATCAATCATGCGGTCTTGGTCTAATATTTATTTTTAATTAAAATAATAATAAATGCAAATATATATATATATATTGCCTGAGACATTTTTTTTTTTCAAATTAAAAATTTCCTCATATCAATGTAAAACAATTCACTTTAATTGAATCATACATTTGACAATATTTTCAAATAATTCGATGAATGCATGGAAGAGTGTCTAAGGGGAAAATCATCTTCAAATAAAGTAAACTGCAGACACTATAAGTTGAGATGATAGGATATGTTACATAATTCAATCTGAAAAATATAAAAATAATTATTATTTAAATTATTGATTAGATTATTACATAACTTGAAAAATTTCTATGCTTATAAAGATTATAAGTTATAAAAGCCTAGGGCATTTGTGCTTTAAGGGCCCCAGTATTAGCACAGTATTTTTAGCTAATGGAAATTTAATAGACTCTTAATGTTAAATTTAAATAAATAAATATATATATATATATTTTAAAAACACAAGAACTTATTTGAATTTTAGATTGGTATATTCTTGATAGTAATTGGGGTTATGCCAATTTGGTATCGCTTGCAAGCAAGTAATG
>NW_019384837.1:504419-515087 GCF_000671375.1 Centruroides sculpturatus
CAAACTATATAAATATATATAGTTTGATATTTTCTTATGATAAATAAAGTTCCCTTTCTTATTATAATTTGAAATCTAATTAGCATTATTGATTATCAATTTATCAATAAAGAATTTTATAACCAAATTATTTACATTTATATGAAATGTCTAATGTTATTTTTATTAAAACTAAAGTAATTTTTTGTTTTATAACTGTAACAAAGATATAAAATATATAATATTTTAGTTACTAGTGTAAAAATAATAGAAAAAAAACTGATAAAATTCTTTAAAATAAATTGATTTTTATTTTATATAGGAGTACAGTTTTTGGAGGAAAAAATAAACTATTTATAGGCCTTACAGGCTGAAAAAATTGTGAATTGATGAAAAATTCTTGTTGAAAGGAGAACATTGTATGTATGTCTGAATAAGAAGAAGGAACATTTTTTTAAATAAAAATGAAAAATATGTTCTTTTTTTCATTTTAAAAATGCCCTTTATATAGCTGAAGTTTTCTATATAACATAAGAAGATAAAGTAGAACAAATCCGAGTTTCCTGTGTTCGAAGTCCATGAAAGTAGTTAGCTCAATGTAGTTTAGAATTACGGATTTCTGTGACTACCACACACAAAGCAATACACAAAAGAACCTGCCCCATTTTAGTAATCGTGCTCGTGTAACTTTAGACATGTTTCTTAACAGATTGATTAGGAGTGTGGTCATTTCAAAGTTCAGATACTGCTTGACTTTATGTGGGCACATGCAAAGAACATGGTATATGCAACGATGTTTTGACCACCTGCGAGACAAAATAACTAGAATAACCGATGCCATTGCGATTATCACACTAAGTGATAGAATATTGCTTGGATAAATTTGCATGAAAACCTATGGAAATACACTAAATGCCGAAAAAAAAACTTGAAGTTATGTCCTTACGTATCATTTATTAAATTGTATACGAAATCCCGGAGTTATTTTGTGAAAACCTTGTATTATAGATAATTACAGTATCATTAATAATTTCTTTTTTATGTATAAAATATGAACTGTTAATAATAGCATTTTTCTGTAACATTTTAACGAGAACTTTTTTAATTCGAACACTGATGCATAATAATTATCTAGATATAAAATACAATATTTAATTGCTTAGAAAAACTTGATTGATTAACAATAGTGACGAAGAAGAGAGAAGATCGTAACCTTTTCAATCTAATGTCATATAACGTCACTTCCAATTTCTTTATTCAATTGAAGAAGAAGTCAAGTCATTCATTCTTCGTTAATTTTAATCTATTTTTAAATAAAATTTTCACGTAACTGATAATAATGCGTAAAATACTTGTAAAGGCATGCATATTTTAAATTTAAAATGAAAAATTTGTTCATAAATAAATATAAAATCTTTAAAAAAAGAAAAGGAAAACATTTGTAACCGTATATAGATATTTACAAAATCTATAATGATTAAACTGCAATGTTGCACAATATACAAAATATAGGCTACAGCATTAAAATTGTCATTAACTTGTGAAATTATGATATTTACTGATTAATTAATATCATTTTTCAAATTATACACTCTTAAAATAACAGAAAAATAGCAACTTACTCAAGCTGATCGCCGATAACGATATTCGGGTTCTTCCGCTTCAGCTAAAAGATTGGCCAAAGCGTAGAGTCTAGCCAATTCATCGGATGGATTGTAATTAGATTGTGTTTCTACAACTTTTCCCCATTTTCCTTGATTAATTGATCTCTTTTTCTGTCCTGGAAATGCCAAAAAACGATAATCAACCGGATAGAAGTATGACGGTGATCGACGGGCGACTGTAAACACGGGTTGTCTTCTGTACATCCAAGACTGATCATTATCGTGTTGTCTATATACGGGCAGGTCTAATTCCTCATCTTTCATTAACAATCTCGATGGTTCGTAATCTTCCAGTGTTTCGGGAACGGCGTAAGTGTTGTAACCGTAATCTGAATTTTGTTGTTCTGTTAAATCTACCGGAAGAATTCCATATCCGGATGGAACCTATATAAAAAATAATCATTTTTATTTCGATTAATTTATAATTTATTGTTTAAAAATTTATATTAAACATTTAAATTCGATAAATTTTTATTAAAACATATTATTCTGCTTTACAGTAGGATGATCATGTTTACCCCTGTAAATCATACTTTTCCTGATGACTCGATTGTTATCAGGAAAAGTATGATTTACAGGGGCAAACATTACTAAAATCGAGAGCGTATATTAAATAAATTAAAAATATAATTAAAAATTGCAGCACGTTACGAATTTATTTATTTATTTTTTTAATGTTAAATTCGAAATGAAAATGGATAAATGTACCTCATCAAGATCTTCAAACCTTCCGCCATTTTCCATTTCTGAAATAGGTCCTAAAAGTGCGAGTAAGTTATCGACATTGGTTTGCCTCTTTAATCTTAAAGCTCTGCGAGATAATCTCTTTCTTCGAGATAGCAGATCTTTCAAACTACTTCGGAAACTTCGTTCACGGAGTGGTAAAGCTCGACTTCGAAGATTTCTTTTACGACGATAAAGAGCGTTAGAAAAATCGTATGCTGGATAATCTCCAACTTCTTCTACCATTTTAAAAATAAAAATGTCATTGATATATATATAAAGCATATAAAATCAAATCAAGTTTAATAAAAGTAAATTAAATTATTCAATATAATCAAATAGAAGCATTTAGAATAGGTGTTTTTTAATATCAGATCGAAGGCCCATCCTCAAAGGGAAAAAATTATTTTTTCTTGCAAATATTTACAAATATTCTTAAATAATAATAAAAAAGAATATGAAAATTCATCTTCTCTTTTTTTATATAAAAGAGTAATTGTGCCTATAATTGAATTTTTAGTCAGTGGAGAAATGGATGATACCTTTAAAAAAATAATGAAGCCGGATTTCGATTAAATGCCGTCAAAACATGAAAAATGTCAAAAAACAACTTGTTAAAAAACTAACAAGTAGCATGCAGTGAGTGTTAACAACAAAAACTAACAAGTTAACAGGAGGTTACGCAGGCAGGAGTCTGTTGTAAACATGGATGTGAAACACTTGATAATAAAAGCTATTAATAGCTTAATTTCCGTTTCGTTATTTGAATGTTTAAAAATAATTATCATTGCGTGAAAATAAAGAATTAATATAATAATATATTAATATTAATTATATATTATATAATTTATTATTTATGGTTTCAACTTTAAACGTTTCTTTTACGACAATAAAGGGCGTTGGAACAATCGTATGCTGGCTTATCTCCAAATTCTATCACTTTAAAAATAAAAATATCGTTGATACAGCCTATATATATATTATGTTTTATATATGTGTATATTATAGCCTATATATTATTGATATAAAGCTTATATAAAAACATGGACATCATGTCAAAATCAACAAAATCGAATTCGGGGCATTCTAAAAGAATGTTTTCATGGAAAACTCTATATTGATTTTTCCACGAAAATAATACTTTTTTGTATNAATGTTATCATTTGAAAAGAATCAGAAACTTAAAATATGTAGGGATTGAATTGAAAATATCAACATCAGTAATATCTAATGAGACAGAGTACTGATTTTCTCTCCATAAAAAAATAAGTAAAGTATTAATAATTTCAATAAAATCTCGGCCAATTTTTCTATTTTTATAAACTGTTTTCTTGTTAATTAAACATTGGATACATTTAATTTCGTTAAAAGCAAAGCAAACGATACTTACGCATCGAATACAAAGAAGGTTCCATAACGTCACCCTGTCCTTCATTTTGTTGATTGGGTGCTATTCCATATTCATTATCAGAGTATCTTTGTTCGCTATTATCATCCACATAATCTAAATAATCATATCGTCTAGTTTCGGGTGTATTCTGAGATGGTGTAACCTTGGAAGACTGTTCATTTTCAGTTTCTTTACTTTCACTCTCAGCTGGAAGGAAAGATATTTGCTATTGAATATAATCTTATAATGTTTTATCGCCGCATGATCTTAAATTCTAGTTTCATTAAATAAAGAAATATTTTTGAAAAAGATAAATGCCTTTTCTCGTATAATATTTAAATCAATATTTCCATTATCATACAAACAACACTTCATATTTTATGAATATTACAGAATTATGGAAGTAGCTTTTATTAGATAATCTCTTATATTTAAAATTTTAATTCTTATTTAAAAAAAATAATAATAATAATAATAATAAAATTCACAATATAAAAGAGAGAGAGAAAAAAAAATTATTCTAAAGAAGAAAAGAAGCTGAAAAATCTGCTTACCTTTCACATCTGGAGATTCCGATACACTATTATCATTATCATCTTTTGTTGTATCAGAAGAGGGTGCCGCTATTATTGTGATTATTAAAGTTAAAAAGAAAACCAGGAGATAAGGATACCATCTGATCGCCATATTTTACTGAAAATATAAATAAATATGGTATAAAATATAAGATCATTTTAATTTATATTTATTAAAGAAAAAAAGACAAGATATTTTATGTGATCGAAAGGTGAAATTCCTAATCATATCACGCCTGAATGGAATTTAAAGTTGAGTAAATCTCTTATATAAATTTTTTTTTAGNACTGCAATTTTATCAAATGTGATTTTTAGCTTTTATACCTTCTTTTCCAAATATTCTATTTTTACTTGCTTTTATTATAAAATATATCAAGAAAAAAAAAACAATGCAAGAGTGATGTAAACAAGTCAATAAATATTAAAATTAAATTGTTATAAGTAAATTTAACTTAGTTTAAATAATGTAAAATCTAAATATATAAAAAATGTATTCAGTATTTTTTTAAAATAAAATAAATCAATTTTTAAAGAGAAATAATGAAATATTGTATAAATACTGATAAAATATTCGAAAATATAATATTATTATACAAATAACATTAATTTTTATTATTATTAAATAATAATTAAAAAATATCCAACATCGAGTTGCATAACTTTCCCGGTAAAAACTTAAAATTGTGTGTGCCACCATCTGTTATACGATTTTATTTAAAATATTTTTTATATTATTAATTATTATAAAATAGCCAAAAGCTTAATTTTGAAGCTAGAGAAGAGTTTTATATATATAAAAAAAATTATAAATGCTAATAAAGTGTAAAATCTTCATCAAGTTCGACCTCACTCGAGATATGGCAAGTGACTCGCACCTGTATCTTCCTACTCCCTCGACCTTTAATCACCAAAATTTAATAGCATCAATGCTCCTAATACATAAACTTCCGTGCAAAATATCAGAAATTTTCGACAAAATGCACAGGAGTTATTAAGCTTTAAAGTGTCAATGTCTACTGAGTATGGTGAAAAATCTTGGGAGGATTTAAATTTTTTGATCCATCTCTCCATACTTTCCCTGTGTTATATATAACAGCCGTAATGATAAAAAAATAAATTATTCAAGTATTTTTTCCTTCCAAGAATTAAAAATATATTAAAGTAGAATTTATATTAAAATCAGATTTTCGGTATTAAAAATTTCGAAGATAAAGTTTACTTATTTAAAAAAAATTAATTTACTTCTTTGCATATTATTAAAAGAATGTTGTTCGTAGATAAGAATTTTTGATTGATCTTTAAATCAATAAATTAGAATTAAGTCAGCTGATCGAGCAAAGATGAAATCAGAAGATTATCTCAATATTTATGTATATATATTTTAAAATTATGATCATTTGACATTTAAAACTAATTATTAAGGTAAAAGTTTGTTGGAATAACGGCATTAGAATAAATAAAATGACCTTTATTAATAATAAAAATCACTTCATTAAGACCTACTGTCTTTCTATACGTTCTTTTGTTAATCTCGAGAACGAAGTGCTCGTTTTTATTATAAAAATAATAAAATAAATTTAAGAAATAATAGAAAAAGTTCTAACGTATATTATAGGATAGCCCAAAAATCAGTTAACATATAAATATAATTTTTTACAGATTATTTTACGAACGGTTATAGCGTGTTTGTAATAGCTTATTATACTCGTAATCCTGAAAAAAATACATCTCAGTTAACTGAATTTTGGGCCAGTTTGAGTGACAATACCGGGCAGCAATATTAAATCATATTTTTAATTTTTTTAAATTTAAAATATATGCTCTCCACCTCAAATTATGTGTAGGGGCAAGCCACTACTACGAGTAGTGGCATGCCCCTGTAAATCATACTTTTCCTATAACAGTAGAGTCGTGCTGGTCATTTATTAATTGTTTTCGTTATCTTTACAGTTGTTAACTGATTTTTGGGCCATCCTTTGTGTAATATTTTAATAACAATTTACTCGTTTCTCCACTTAACAAATAACTTATGGTCATTAAAATTCTTTATTGTAATTTAAGGAAAAAATAATAAAAAATTGTATATCTTTATCGTGAGAAATTTATAACTATTTTATCAAGAAAACTTTTCAATAATTATCAGGAAATTAAGTTTCCTTCTTCTTCATCTTTTCGCCATTTTAAAGTGAAATATGTCTCGAATTTATTTAATTTTTCAATTTTAATAATTAGAAAATCGATTGACGTCTTGAGATAATTAATTTTGATATATATTTTTCCCCTTTAGCGCTTCTTTCATTTATTTCTAATGTCAATTAAATTAAATATATATTAAAAATGAATATTTTAAGACGTCAAGAAAAAAAATCCCCTCCATTATAAAATTGATTTTTAAATACTTTTTAAAATAATTAAATCATATATTCCATTTAACTGACTTTTGAGCCACCCTCTATACATATAAAATTCGTATTTTTATCTATTCTTTTAGAAATAATAAAAAAAAAATTTATAATACAAAAATGCATGTAATAAACTTATTTTACATAATTAATGATATTTTTATAATCGTATTTGTCGTCTAGGAATAGAATAAATCCCGTTTAAGATCATAAATTTTTTTCTATTTTATTGTTTAAAACTAACAAAAATTTGAAAAAAAATTAATAAATTTAATAGAACCATTTTTATATTCGTTTAACACGAATTTTTAAAAATGGGAAGCGATAAATATGAGAGAAATGACGTGAGATAACATAGAAAATAAGAAGAAAAAGTCCCATTTTCTGTTTTATGAGCTAAAAAAATAATCAATTTATTATAAAATAATGATAAGAAGTTTATTATATTGAAAACTGGATAATATAAAATCCATGTTTTATCTACTATAATAATTCGTTTCACGATGTTTTTATAAAATAATCTTACCAAAAATATTAATAATATTGCATATGAAGTCGGTTTGTAAAGTAAGACAATGGTTAGAAGAACGTTGAATCAGCTTACAGCTCAATAACGTATTGAATTGTAAGCTGATTCAACGTTCTTCAACACCTGCAATGGTCAGAATGCAATGGTCAATGACTTTGCTAAGTCCTTAAGAACATCACAGGTTTCACCTTGATAGAACAGATGGATAATTTCAAATGAATAATATAAAATAAATTCAACTAATGATAATTTCATTCCTAACTTAATTAAGAATATTTTTTTCTAAAGCTTTTCAAAGTTGTTCTTCAACTGTTTTGAAGAAGTTTGTTCTAAAAAAATTAATTGAAATCTGTTTTTTTTTCGGTCTTACCGTTGTAGAAAAGAAATTCATTCTGCATTAAATTTATTTTATCTCAAAAGAATAATATTTCGTTCGTCAAACTACATATTGAAATTTAATTAAAGATTAAAAATTATTTTTAAGATATTCTTTAAAAATTATACAAAATTATGAAAGTTATTTTAAAGAAAAGAAGTGTTTTCTAGATGTAGATTAACAATTGAAATTTGTTTTTAGAATTTAGTCAATTAAATCTTCGAAATAAATTAAAATATAAATAAATACTTTTTGAAATATCTTACATTAAATATATTTATCGAAATATCTAATTTTGGGTATTTAAGTGCAAACGAAAATCACACCAAAACTATTGTTTTGAACAATGCCTTTTGTACATTTAGGGGCCGTGATTTGTTTGTATAATTGATATAATATATAAGAATGTATTTTATTCAGATTAATTCTATAAAATTCTAGCTTAAAAAATATTATTCCAGCCCAATAATACATTCCCACTCTCATCTGTCTGTTTATCTTTCCTACGTTAATCTCTAGATGATCGGCATGACTCTGTCGTTATCAGGAGAAGTATGATGTACAGGGGCGAGACATTACTAAAATCTAGACCATATATGGAAAGCTTAGAGACTGGAGACTCCAATTAACTATATACTACGATATAAATATCCAAGTTATAAGGTTATAAACCCTTTCTTCTACATTATTATATTAGTTAAATACAGTAAAAACCTGTGTAATCGGAACCGCATCATATATTTTAGACAGGTTCTACTGTATTCTATTTTCTAAATTTTATTGTTTATTCTGTAAATTTTGAAAATTAATCTCTGTCTAATATCTTTTATTATCAAAGTCATTTCGTATCCTTTGATATTTAAGGTAAATTACTTTAATCTCTTTATGAGTTTAAGTTTTTGAATTCAAGAGTATAATTAAGTCCTGTATAAGATGTTATTTTCGACATAAAAGGCAACTGTAATCTGATAAATCGAGAATTATTCGGAAATAAAGAAAATTTAAATCAGAATAAATTTCTTCTATTCTAATAAAAAAAAGGACAATTTTGCTGACATGCATAATTATGTAGACAATAAAAATTACATTAAATCATGTCTTAAACTCTATTTGAAAAACTGTTACATACATAAAATAGTGTGTTTTGTCTGTCTGTTCCTAATACAGTCATAAACAATTATTTATTCCCTACTACATAGTTTAAATGAGATAATGTTAATGCTTAATGACTGATCTGATGATTAGACGTTTAAATAAATATGTTAATTCTATATTAAAACAAACAAATAAAATTCTAAGTATTGTTAAAATAACTTATTTAAGTAAATGAAAATTTAAATCTGTAATCTTGTTTTGCATGTATTAATATATTTATTTATTTATTTAAATTCGTAAAGCGTCGAATACCGATTTCAGAATATTCTCTCGAGAATATTTTAAAATAATAATATCTTTGAATTTCTTATGCTGGAATCTAAATTAGAGCATTATTTCTTCAAATATAAATAATAAATAACTTATATTGTATTTTAGAAGAAGATTTATCTATTTATAATAAATAAATATAATATAAAGTAAAAGCATTCGAGAGTCTCTCTCTCTCTCTCTCTCTCTTTCTCTTTCGTTTTTCAGCAACGTAATTTAAATTATGTTGCTGAAAATTCAGTTCCCGAAAAAGCCAAGCTTTAACTGTCTTATGACATTTAACGGTTCTCTTAACGACGATTATCCAGAAACCAACGAGCAATTGTTTATTATCACATCGTCACAATGCCCTCAATTTTAGTAGTGTCTTGCCCCTGTACATCATACTTTTCCTGTTAACAGTGGAGTCATGCCGGCCATATAGTTAACTCCGTCCAGGAGAAAATTATGAATTAAAATAACTTAAATAGTTAATAGGGTGTCTAGTTAATCCAGATATCGAAAGCATTCTCCTGTCGTAAGCTTTCCCTATCTGGTCTACACTTTCATATATCTAACTCAGTTCTCGAGATTAAGAAAGGGCAGACAACAGATGCAATTGGGAATTTTTAGGTTTACAGTTTTTTTTTTAAAGTTGCATCCCAATTAGGTGATAAAAGCAAGGTCTAGCATACGAGTAATACACACACACGATATCATCTAACGTGTTCTTGGACAACCTTCATTAAACAAACTTCTATTTTGCATAGGTCCAGTGTTATAAATTGAAGTTATATTCCTGAAAATAGTTTTAAATGTATTTTTAAATAAGCCTATAGCCTGAAAATTGTTATATATTAAACTATAAATTTTCAAAATTTTATAGCTGTTATGTGTCTCATTTTACTTTTCTGGCTTTTATATATAACAAAGGAAACGTATGGCGATCGGTCAAAAATGACCACCCTTCCAAGATGTTTACATTTTTGGACTCGATACACCTTGAAACGACGAGAAATGCAGAAAAGTTGGAGTTTTTTCTCTATGTACGAATGTTAGTGTGTGTGTATGTGGGGGGGGGAGAGGCACGATTTTGTTCACCCATTTTGAAACTTCATAATCCCTGTACCTTTTGTCGAAAATTTCTGAAATTTTGCTAGGAGATTTGTGTTTAAGGGACATTAATGCTATTAAATTTTGGTCGAGGGGGTCGGAATTAATGACTATTTTCCTCTCGTTATTAGCATTTACAATTTATTATTATTATTATTATAAAACACATCCATACCCTAAAAATTAAGCTTTTTACCATTTTAAAATAATTAAAAAACATTAAAAGAGAAATAAAAAACATTTTAAAAATAAAATATAACAAATGGCACAATACATTTTTAATTTTTTTTGGCCGGGTAAGTTATACAACTCGTTTCTGGATTTTTTAATTTACAGAAGTAAATTTTGATAAAATGTGGTTATATTTTATCGAATTTCAAAACACGAACTCAAAAATTATATAAAGTAAAAGAAAATTCGATGTAAATATTTCTATTTTTAAATTTTCTTCCAATGAAAAAATTTTATATTATTTGTTTACACTAAAAGCGCATTATATACATATATATATA
>NW_019384837.1:515195-520343 GCF_000671375.1 Centruroides sculpturatus
TTTTTTTTTTTTTTTTTTTAAATCTATAATTTTTCCTTAATAATCTACAAAATATAATGTAATGTAACATATTTTAAAATAATATTTATTAATGTCTAATTATAGAAGCAAAATAGCTAATAAGAATAGAAAAAAAATTATGTTTTAAAATATTCTAACAAGTCAAAGAACTTTTTAATTAACAATTTATCAATAGTTATTGAATAATTTATCAGTAAATATTCGATCGGTAGGCATTACAATATTAAATAATCCATTAGTTGTAGTTAAGAGGCATCAAATTGATTAATTATTTCTACAAATAGATATTAAGATATCTCGAAATATAAGTTAATTTACATAATTTTAATATTCTGTTTTAAAACTGACAAAAGACAATAAGATAATTCTCAGCATAAGAATCATAGGGGTACAGCTACAAGAATTGTTTTAGAATGGAAACAATTACTTGTTGGATATTTTTACAAACGTAAGACAATTCTACTGCAAAATATATAAGAAATAATAATAATATATCAGTTTAATACACTAATACACATATATATATATATTATGATTATTTTAGGAACAGCCGCACGCTATGTTCATAAAATAATATTTTAGGCCACTCCGTATTAAAAATTCATATTATATTGTAATATTTCTTGGAAATTCTGTATGTTTTTAAAATATTAAACTATAGATATAACACAAAATATTCTCCATATTATTTTAAAATAACTATTAAATAATAATAATAAAACATAGTAATTTTACATAAAATAATTGAATTGACAGTATATTAATGAAAGAACATAAAGTACAAAACTCGATTAACTGATCTTCGTGGAAACATTAGAAAAAATTCGGATCGTAAGGAACAGATTGTAATGTAAACTAATAAAATAAAAGTCTTTATTTATTTATTTTCAACCGTATCCACGTGTAAAGTATTTCTTTATGGAGTAATATTTTTAAAAAGGGGGAGAATATATCATTGCTTGATACCCTCACGCAATAATAAACTGGACAGGTTTTCAATCAATGACATTTTTTAAAATGTCATACATAAAAAAAGAGAGAGAGAGAAAGAGAGAAGAAAATAGGAGTAGGACTAAATATAAAATATTCATACTAACTTGATATTTACTTCATATACTATAGCTTAATTTATAAAAATAAGTATAAAGTATTCTATTGTAAAAATCTATAAGAATTATTATCAAGAATTTTTAAAATTCTTTTTACTTTTTTTCGACTCTGTTTTACTTAAATGACACGTTTTATTAAGTGTCAAGAGAACGTTTATTGCAAAGTCGACGTGTCGTTTCTTTATTTTTCAAAATTGAAAAATAAAAGAAAGAAAGAAAAAAAAACTTTGAAAGCTTTAAGAAAAGTTATAAACTGAGAATATATATATATTTTTTTCTACGATTTTTTTAATTCATCCATGTTAGAAACAGTATACAAAAGTAAAAGTACTAGAATCTAATTCCTAGAATTATTTAGTTAATCCAATTAAAATCTTAACTAATGCTTAAAAAAGCTACGAGTTAATCCACTTTTCACAAGTTAAAATGATGAAGATGTACGTTATCATTGTTATTATTTCGAAAAAAAGTAATATTTTAATATGTATATATATTTTTTTAAATTAAAAAAAAAGAAATTTTAATCCCCAAATCCTTTTCAAATTAAATGTAATAATAAAAAAAATTAACAAATATTAGTTTTATTGACTAAAAATTAGGATTTGTTGTATATTTTTATGCTCTAGAAGAGGGGGGGGGAGAACTTATTATATACAAGAAAGGCCTTTACTGAAAAGGCCATTAGAAGTGGAAAGGCCCGAGGCTTTTAAAAGCTTTGTAGAGTAAGGCCCTAGAATATCTAAATTCGATCCTGATTTTGGTTTTATCAAATTTAAAATTTTGTTTTATTTATTAATATCTTAATTATAACTTTTTATAACATAATTAAGGTATCAATTGTGTTTTGATAATACTTTTTATACTTCATTAATAATTACTAAGAATTATAGTAATTTGTTCAAAATGATGTTACGAATGAATATTTTTCTATCAATTAATCAATAATTGATGAAATTATTCATGTTATAATTTCTTTTATAAAAATTATTTAATAAATAAATTATTATTTTTACATAAAAGGAATATAAAACTTAAAGAAAGCAATTACTTTTTTATCGATAAATTATTTAATTTATTTGAAAATTACTTCGTGTTTTCGATTAAATTTGCTTTCGTTATGTCCACAAAACTTTCAATTTTAGCATCGGAAGTGAATCAATTGACCAATGAAACTTTTTTATTTAGTTTCAATCGACGAAAAAGATGATGATTGTTATGAGATAGGAATTACTTTTAGATGAGAGAAGACACTAAGAGTTTAAAATCATCCTTTCAAGTGATTGAATATATAAGTTTTAAATTCAAAAATAACTACTACTAACCTTCGAATTTTATTGCAAATTTTCACTGAAGGAATTTCATTTATACATAAAAACATTGATTTATTTAAATAGAAAAAGATTTATTTATTTATTTTAATACTTATGCCTACTTAGGCCTTGTATTAAAGTCAGAACTTATTACAATTTACTACTATCTAATTCAGTTCTCGAGACTAATGAAGGACAGACATACAGACGACTTCAATTATTTAAAAATTGCAACACTCAATAAGTCTATAATACAAGGCTCAAGTAGGTATAAATATTAAGAGAAAATAAATTTATCTAAATAATTATTTTTAATTGAATTGATTAAGTTTAATGTTTACATTAAACGTAATATAAATTTATTTTGATTAAATTTAATAAGTTTTCAATTAGATCTATTCATATATACATAAAATATTTAATTTTTTTTTTATCAAAGGAAGGTATCGTATACAGTAAAATTAAGAAATAATATTTTTAATTAAATAAACCCACTAATATAACTAATTCAAACTTCTGTATAGAGGTATCGAGGGAAAATTCGGATGGTAATTAAAGTAAATTATTTAAAAGGATTTATTGAATAATGAATGTTAATAAGACATTTTAAAATTCAACAGAAAATATTATAAAATAATATACATTTTCACATTCGAAAGTTAAAGAAAAAATTCAATTGAAAGAAGTAAAAAACAAAATTTTGACATAATTCAATCAGATTGTTTAGTAAAAGAAACCATTGTACAGTCGACCCCCTATAACAGTGTTGATAATTCCGTTTTATATGAATTCCATGTTGTACGAGTCATTTCGATTTTACAAATACATGAGCTGTTCACAGCCCGGCACACGTATTTGTAAAATCTAAGTGACTCGTACAGCATGGAATTCATATAAAACGGAATAATCAACAGTGTTATAGGGGGGGGTCGACTTGTAATTCGAAGTAAAATTACTGTTTATAATAAAATATATTTTTGAGTGTTGAAGATGCACGTTTTTATGTATTCGAAAGCATAAAATATACCTCTTTAATTGGGCTGCAATTTGAAAAAAATATAGATTTATAAATTCCTATTGTGGCCTTCCTGTTTCTGTCCTTCCTTAATCCAGCGAATTATGTTAGATAAATGAACGACAAGAGCAGAAATAGAAAGCTTAAGTGTATGAGGCTCAGATTAACTATACATAAACTTTACGAACATTTTTCTGTTATGTTCTAATCACTTCCTTTTGTTTTCTTTACATTTTTCTTTATATATTTTTTAAACAATATTCTATAATACACATATTCCTAAAAATCAATTTGGAAGGAATATTTATTCAAAATTCCTGCTGTTATATATAAAATCAATAATAAAAAAAATCTCCAGATATATTCAGTATATAAAATATCTTCTCTCTTCCGAAAGAATATTTCAAGTGAATATGAAAATAAAAAAACAAACAGTAATTTTCCCCCTAACTTAACATTAAATAATTACGAGTCATATTTGATATTAACGTTTAGAATATATTTTTAATAAAATAAGTTAATCATGCTTGTAAAAGAACATAGTTTAATTTAATTTCATTTCTTTCAATCAATTTCGAAAAATTCTTATGGACACTTTTATAATTTATCATCTTTAACATCTAGCAAATACGTTGAAAGAACTGATTAATGAGTTTCGTGTTTTCTTCCATCTTAAACAAGAATCTTCATCCTCACCCTTCAACGTTCCTCTCTTAATCTTTCATCATTCATCTTCATGAATTCGATTTATCTTTTGTTTAATTTACAGAAAATAAACTTTGTTTTAATATTTTATTACATTAAAAATAGTTTTTTCTTTTTTTAAAAAAACTTTTCATTTAAAATAAATTATAAAATATTAAAAATTAAGTTATTATTATTATTATTAAATTTAAGTAATAAAGATTTATTTTCTATAAATTAAACAAAAGATAAATTGAAAATTCTTAAAGAAGAATTATAAAGATGGAAGTAAATATATAAAGATATATATTTAATAAATAAATGTAAATGTAAGGTCTGTAAAATAATTAAAAATAATAAAATTGTCTTCAAATTTTTTTTTTTTTTTTGTTTAGACACTTGACTTAATATTTTCTCATGAGTAAACATTTGATTTCCTTTACATTACATCGGTTGAATGCTAAACAATTTGATTAAATTATATCAAAATTTTGCTTTACTTTTTTTCTGTTAAACTTGTGTTTTTTTTCTGTCATTTTATTCAAGAGATAGTTTTAATATAATAAAGGTAAATGTCTACAAGTTTCCAATTTTCGAGCACTCAAGAGATATTTACATTAAATTCTTTATGAACAGAAAAACTAATAGAGGAAAAAAGTATATATATATATGTACTTTTTTCCATAGAGAAAAACTAATCTTGCAATATTTATTAGTTAAAATATATTTTCGAACGTATTTTTTTAACTGTCTGAGGTAAATGTAACCGAATAAAAAGAAATTTGAGATGTTTGTTGATGTATGGTCTATCTTAGTTGTTTGAATTGTAGAGCATTATTACAACTTTTTCTAATATAAAGGTTTGCCCATTTTCGAAGCAATTTATTTTTCTTCTAACAAAAGAGAAATTCTTTTGATATCGTTGGAGTAAATGTTCCCCAGTTGTATCCTGAAAGTTATCGTTACGTAAGTTTGAAGCCTTTTATAGATCGAACAACGAACCTCTCTT
>NW_019384838.1:0-10759 GCF_000671375.1 Centruroides sculpturatus
TAATTTCTATTCTCGTGTTTTCTTGTGTATAGACATTTTGAGAATTTTACAATTAGACTTTAAGTAAAGAGAATATAAGAATACTGTATACAGAAATAAACTTAGGATCTAAAATAACTCTTCCGTATACAATAGTGTAATTAGAAACGATATTAAGGGGAGGCCTGAATTAGAACGTGCAAACCTATATTCACTCCTGTACAGGGCCCTCGAGAAGATGAAGCTGGAAGAACTTAGGGCCCTTAGTATTAGAATATTAATACAAACTTAATGTGAAAAAATCGAAAAATTTAAAAATTATATTTTTTTAATAATAAAAATGTCAAAACTTTAAAAAATATTCAAATATATTCTTTTATTTTATGTAGAAAATATATCAAATTTCTGTTTTGAAAATCTTGAATGACGTAAATCCAGGATCTCCAATGGGAGATCAGCAGGATCATTTGAATCGCATTTGCTTCAGCCTCTAAAATATTTGTTACAAATTATTCATTCCATTGCAGTTTTTGCTATTATTTATCTATTTTTCTGACAAATTATTGTGTTATTTTAAAATATAATACAATTTATAACGCTGTTACGTACTTTTGAATACTCTGAGAAGCCTTAAAAATAAATAGCAGGAGCCTTTCTCCAAGTCTGAAAGGATGTGAATTAATCTTCGTAAAAACGAATTAATCTTCGTAACGTTTAAAACGTACTCATTAAAACTGTCAAACATTTAAATTTTATATTTAGGAATGTTATAGGATTATAACTTAGAAGTTTCTTACTGGAACAAACAACATAACACGGGGAATGCTAACAGGATGTAACCCCTATTTAGATGTTAAGGGGTGAGTTTCTATGCGAAACTGGCCCTTGTTTAAGTGTTGAAGAACACCAGAAAAATCACGTGGGTAGCCCACGTGATTTTTCTGGTGTTCTTCATGTGTTTAATAGTCAGTCACACTGTAGTTAGTCACAAAAACCGCAACTAACTACAATTTTCAATGATTTTATCCACTCGACCACTAGTACACGTTGATGGAATATTAATTTTATAATTATAGATTATTTAAATATTTTTATATATAAAAAGATCTTAAATAAAATATATAAAAATATTAATACTTTACTCGATTTCAAGACGTATTCCGATTTTTGGAAAATAATTGGATGATAATTGGGAGTAAATATATTTTAAATGAAATCTTTAAATAGTGAAAACGTTTATAACGTATTTAAAATAAGACATAATTAACGGAAAATATGGAATTATATATATATAATATAATATAATATATATATTCTATTTAAGCCTAATTCCTACTTTAATTTAAGGAGAAAAATGTGAAAAAGTGTCTTAAATTTAAATTAATATATTATTATATTAAACTTTAAACAATTCAGTACATTTTTGTCATAAGTATGTCTTATTTTACTGCAAACAATTTATCTATTGACTTATTATTGTTAGCAAATACAAACAAAATGTTTAACTTTGAACTTAAACGTGTCATTGTTTTTCAATTATGTCATTCAGAGATAATGTTCGACGATCAGATTATTTAAATTTTATCTGAAATCAATCCGAGATAAGCGATAAAAATCGTTAAATTTCTTTAGATTTTACATGTAAACAGTCCTAGAAAATTTTCACTTAGACAAATTAAGTTTCATTTTAAAAATAAAATATTAAAATAAAAAAATATATATATAAATATTATACTTAAAAACTAAGTGCTTTTATTTGTAATTTTTCAATTTTTTTTAAGTTATAAACAATAATAACGTGAAATCTCTCAATTAAAACGATTAAAATGTGCAAAGTAATTAAATGTAATTAGTAATGTAATATTAAATTTACAATTATTTACTTATATTAATTTTCTTTTATGTTATTTATAGGATATTTAGCCAGAAACTTAAGTAAATTCTAACTTAAATGTGCGTGCAAATACTATACTTATCATAAGTATTTATATTTTAAATAGTACTTTTGAATGATTATTTACATTAAATCGTAGGAAATGCTACTTGAGTGCGACTTTTAAGTATTGATCTTGAGCTTTTTTTTATATTTTACTGCAATTTCCACTTTATCCTCCGTGTAGTCTATTTATAAGCAATATTTCCACACATTCCATTAGCAATATTTGAAATTTGCCGGTTAATTTTGGTAATATTTTACCTCCCAATGAACTTTAATTGTCATTTACCTCTCTACTAAGACCTTCTTCTTAAAGGCCATTAATTTTTCTTTTATAGTCTTTCATAAAAGACCGCAAAATGTCACTTTTGATGATTGATGCAAAACTATTTAAACTGATAAATTAAATTATCTATTTTGGCTATATTTAGAATCTCTAGTGAGCTGTTAATTAAAATAAAGCCTCTGGGATCGATTATTCGGTTTTAGATTCTACTTATAGATTAATTTATGCCATAATCATCAAATTATTGTTCTCTAGAGAATTGTTTTTTCTATCAATTTCCTTTCATGTTCTCACTTTAAAATATATTCCTGTGGTATTTTATATTTATAAAACGGTTATCTACAACAGAGCTCTTATGAAAATATTATTTATTTTAAAAAAATAATACAAGAGTGTGAATCTGTGATAAGAAATGAAGAAATTTTTAAATAAACACTTTCTAAAATACTGTTTCACCAAAGCTTTCAAATAACAACTTTCAAATAAAATAGTAGCCAATTATAAACGAGGATTTAAATCACCTGACATGACGTCATATGCATGACAGCAGTGGAAATACAACAGTGGCCAATTAGTTATATTTCAATTGCTAGATATGACGTTATGTCACGTGATTCAAATACTCGCTTTTTATTGGACGCTATTATACTTGTAATCGTTAGTGTCAACATACTACTGACATCCTACATTTTCATTCCATTAAAAGGAACTTTAGATATCTTTATCTCGTTTTATAGGAAGCCTATTATAATAATTTCTATTCTCGTGTTTTCTTGTGTATAGACATTTTGAGAATTTTACAATTAGACTTTAAGTAAAGAGAATATAAGAATACTGTATACAGAAGTAAACTTAGGATCTAAAATAACTCTTCCGTATACAGTAGTGTAATTAGAAACGATATTAAGGGGAGGCCTGAATTAGAACGTGCAAACCTACATTCACTCCTGTACAGGGCCCTCGAGAAGATGAAGCTGGAAGAACTTAGGGCCCTTAGTAGTTCCTATCCCTATAAAATTAACAGAAAATAAAATTTTAAGACTGCTTTTTATTAATAAAGAAAGAATTTACGTTATTTCCTTTGTTGCAAAAAAGAAAAAAAACAATGGCTAAAGAGGCCCGCTCTATTCTACAGCCCTGTACTATTGTATATACCTATAAATGTGGATGCACATACACTATACAAGTGATGAGTTTTCTCTTATTTACACTAGCGCTATTAATGAAGAGTAAACTCTTAGTGTACAGTACATGTATATAAGTGCTTTTGTCACATTTAAGTCTTTCTCCTGTACTTATTTATTTACCGGTATTTACTCCACTGTCCATTTATCTTATAGAATCTTAATTAGTTTCTGCAGTGTTTATAAAATAAAATATCTTGTTTTATATTACTTTATGGTATATTCTAGAATATCTCAAGTATAAAAAATAGCTAAAGATTGTTTTATATATATAAATATAAAAATTATATATATATTTGTTACGTAAAACATCATATATAATGTCTAACTCACCTTGTTTACAGGAAACAGCTTTATTGTTATTAGTGTTTGAAGGAACAAAGTCGCGTACAGGAGAGATTTTTACGTAAAACGCAATTTAAATTACATAACTAAATACAGACTTTATATCATTATCAAATTAATATTGTTTATATTAACATATTTTTATCTATTAAAATATCTAATACGCGATCAGATTTCATGTGTGACATATGAAACGATTAGACATTGTTTTATAATGAACCGAGCAACATTATATAGTAAAATATGCTAAAATATTAATTTTAATTTTATAAAATAATATTAATATTGCTTAATGTAGCCTATATACAATACAAAATGAAACAGAAAGAACGTCAAACTCGATGATGATTCATCGCTCGCAGCACACATATGACCAGTAATAACCTAGTAGTGCTGCAATCACATGATTTTCTTGTTGCCAGTCGCTTCAAGGACAGTTTATTTTTTTTTTCTATAAGCTCAACTAATGACTATCTCTTTGTAAATATTTGTGACTATTTACGAAAAAACGTAACGTGTACTGTACTTCGTTCACGAGGTAAATGGGAGTGTTCGATGACAATTATCTATTGGACAAGACAATTGTCCAACCGTCAAATACATCACCTTTGTCTCTCGTATATATCTCTTCTATAAATGCCAGAATTGAAAATTACCTTTATACTTCTCTCCACCGCAGTAAGTTACATTGTTTTCGCTTTCAGTAATTAGTCTATTGTTAATTTTATTGTAATATTGATTTATTTAAATATAGTTTAAAATATAGTTATATAAAGAATAAATTGATAGTTTTTGGTCGAGCAGAAATCAATTAATAAGCATTTTTTTTAAATACGTACAGTACTTAATACGTTTACATAGGTTGCTGGCTCAACTGTATTAGTGTTTATGTAAGCATGATAGTATTTAAACACGTGTTAAAATCGAAGTCGTGGTAACTCACAGTAGAAAATTTTAAGGAGAAAAATATATTTCATATTAATTCTATTGAAATTCTTGCTTAAGTTTTTATAAGGTCAAACCTCTGAATAACGGCCACTGATGGGAACATAAGAAACGGAGGAGATGGCCATTATTGGAGATGCTACTTTACTTGTCTACAAGGAAGTAAAATTGCAACAATGCAAAAACCTTTTTCAGCTGTAGATCTGTATTAAATATCTGATCTAATGTTTTAATCAAAATATTTTGATATAAATTATTATTTAATTATTTCATAGCAATGAATTTCGTAAAGTTTATAAGGAGCTTTCAAGAACTAAAGTTTTTAAGCCATCGAAATCAAGCCTGAAAAAGCCTTATAAAAGCCTGAAATCGAAATGATTATTTTCGTATTAAGGAACTAATTAATTAAGAAATTTTCAATACATTTAATTTTTTTTCTGTATCTTTTATTCGCTTCTAGAGGATCTTATTGTATAAACAAGCCTTTGTTTATTACACTGTTTCAGATTCACTCGTTTAAACATTGCATATCGAAAGTTTCTTTACTACTTTTAACAGGAAAACTTCATCCAACTTTTGTCCTTCTCATAAAATTTGATCGGAATCATGTAAATATTTGATATTCATTATATAATCTTATCCCATGAGATATTTACACAACAGATTCACGAGCAACATCCATTTTCTTTTGACAGTCATCTTCTATACAACTAAATCCCATCATATACAAAAAAATAACTTACTACAAGTGTCAATCATAGGGAAGAAAATATCTTCTGACCGCACAGCTTGCACTATTCATATATTTATGCTATTATATAACTTGTAGGTCCTCTTAATATATACATTTACCATTTATCTGTCTCTCTTATCCTCTAAAATTATTAAAAATTATTTTAATTTTATCCGAATAAAGTGAATAATTGCTTTTTACATCATATTTCACGCTTGTTAATAAATATATATAAATTGTATCATATCTGAATCCATATTTTATATTTATTGATCGATACATAAAAAATTTATAACGTAAACATATGAAAAATGAAAGTAAAATGAGGAAATTCCTCAATCTCGACGTTAGTTTCCGACGAGTTTATCCCTAAACAGATTAAATTTATAGTATATTTATTAAAGTATGATATTTTTTATTATCATACTTCAATTGGAGAGATTTTGAGGCATTCAAAATCCTAAAATTGGACCCAATAAAAGCAAATTTGGTTAGAAGTAAATCTGAATTGCAAATTTAAATTATTGATAATCTATGCCAGTTAATTATCTTATCGAAGTGAACGGTTGATTCTCTTTGTTCTAAACTTTAAATTATCTAATTTTAATCCTATTTAGCAACGCTTTACATTATTAATTTTGCTAGCATAATTACGGCCTATTACTTATCTAAATTAGGAATTAATCTGTCTTAAAAATAATTTCAAATTTCTCCTACACTTTATAAATTGTTGAATGAACACCAGAGAATTTGCATCTACTTTAATATGAAACTTTCAAATTATAAATAAATTTTGCAAAATTGCTACGCTAAGCCCTAGAAAATATGCTTAAGTTTGCATTTATTATAATAAACAAATACTATTTTTAAGTTTTAAACGTGAAAAATTCCCGTTAAAGAAAAAAATTCTGTGGCACGCTTTAATAATCAAACATATGAAAATTTAACATCCTTCATTCATTTACTCGCTTTACCTAACGAGGTGAATGAATTTATAAATTATTATCATTAATATAATTTTGTTTGTATTAACGCCAGAATTTCTATTTTTAATAATGCTAAAGTTAATTACGTAACATTTTACTACTCGAGTTTAAAATTAGCTTGTAAGTTTATATATTTTAAAAGAGTGGTGTGAATGAATTTTAAAGAATTTTTCGCCGAAATTCCTGAACTAAGGAAGTTAATATATTCACCCATTATAAAACTTTACATTACTTTGTTTAATATAATAATTTCCTTAATGATTTAAAGATGTGTTTACAGTATACTGCAATGAAATATCCAGCTGCTATTGTTTTATCAAGCGCACTCGACGAAACAAGATTTACTATGCCCCCTGATAAATAAATTATTAAAAATATGGAATTATTTTCTTAAAAAATAAATTTTTTTTATAATTCCCCGTAAGCTTGTGGAAGTTTATTATTCAAAGAATAGCCATATAATACGTGTGCAGTAATTAACACGCTGTATTGTTTATAGCTACTGAAGCAGACTTGTAGACGTTACAACATGTAAAATTCACAATTAATCAAACATGTAATATATTTAGTTCACGTCCAAGCTAAAATTCGTAGCATTGAATGCGATAAAAGACCGAAAAATTACCAATTTTTACTACCAATTCGCTCGAAAGGACACAAAATCAATAGGATTACACTGCGTTACTCGCCATTGAATACCGAGTTTAAGTGGATAAAGAGCGATCGAAATTAGATTCTTGTGTATGAAAGTATTAAAATTATATTCGATTTTGTAGTAGGAAGCAATATAATTTGAATATATTTCTAGTAAAGGGGAGGTTTCACAGTAGAAGTATTTGAATATTGCTGGAAATTATAAAGAATCAACAAGAAAAAATGGAAGAATGAGTATCAACAATCACGAAAAAACCCATTTCTTCTAAACTGTATTTTCATTTCGACATCAATCAGTCGGTTTTTGTAGATGGAACGAAGATTTCCAAGCAATCTAGCGAAAATCTGTAACGATCATTTATAACAGGAACTAGTCGTGTTGCGTTGCACGATACCAGATCCTGTTATCGAATGGATAAGTAAAAATTTCAATTTATTTCTGTAATCACTTTCTAATCATTACTTCGAATAACTTTTATAACTCAAAAATTATAAAAAAGAATCAAATATACTCCAGTTTAAACCCGAAGTTCGATTATTATGGCTGCAACATTGATATATATTCTAGAAAATTTAATAAAATTTTTGGTTTTTTTAAGAGAAAAATATTAGAAAGTAGTATATCAAACTAAAGAATATTTTAAGACATTTTTCCAATTTCTCTCTTCTTTTTTTTGAGTTTGAAAAAAAAAAATGATGTTCAAAATATTGTAGAAAAATTTCTAGTATATTATTCACGAGAAATTTAACATATTGAGAAATTTTTTTATTGTTTTTACATGAAACTTAATATAAAAATTTACTAGAATTTACTACAGTACAATACAATACAATATACAAATAATTTTTCTACAATGATTACATTATATAAATTAATAATTTTTGTATAGAATTTCGTATTTTANATATATAACAGCTAATTGCTGGTTAACTTATAAATAAAACGCTAGAAGATAAAGCAAAACAAAAAGTAATTGGAACAAACATCAAAATTAAAGACATATTAAAAGTTTGGTTATTTTAAGCCAGCTTAAATCAACAGCATTATTTTGGCAATGCTTCCAAATCCAGAAAAAGGCCCTTTACTCTATGAAATCATCACTAAGAATATGATTCATGGACCGTGTGGTGTCTTCATTAACTATTACGCAATACTACTTACATAATAATGAATTAAATTATCACAAGATGTAAAGGGATGAAATCAGCAGACTTCTAGGTTTTATGGTAGCGTATATTTCCCACAGGATCCAAGAGGATAACTATAAAAACTTTGGTCCATTGATTTAGAAGTATATAGGGAACATACAGGCAGACGTTCTATTATATAGGTAACACAGAATTTAAGAATGAATTTATCTTATAAACTAACACCAGTGTCGATCTGTATATGTATTGGGTGTTCCGGCCAATTATAATATGTCTAGAAATTTAATTTTCTACATAAATTTAAACTCAAATTTTTCGGTAGATTTTCTGCAGTAAGTATATATTAATATTTACTGAAATGAAGGTGTATTGATGGAAATATCGAAAGGTTGGAGAAATAATGATAAGCTGGGCGTATTATTGATCCTATTTTCCAGATTTTTAATGCTTAAAAAATGTATTTGTATCTGTAAATTTTATTGTAAAAATCTTCACAGAATTCTATTTATATTTCTATTTATAGGGATTTAACAACGTGTTTTTGATTTATATTCTGAATAAATTTATAAATTATTTTTAATATTTTAAAATATAAATAAATTGTTAATGTGTTTCAGATTGCAAGAAGATTCAGGAAGATGTGAAAATTTACTTATCAGTTTCATCTCTAGCTTGGGATAAGAATTCTATAATTAAAAAACGTCAGATAGAATTAAATTGGGACGTGAAAAGCCCAAAACCTAAAGATGCAGTTGCTTTGTTCGATTCTCTTCCTATTGAACACATAAACCCTCTTCAGATTGTTTACGTGGCAAATCAACACACGGGGTATTATAGAACTAAATATGAATTGCCATATTTGAACTTCACCAAAGATAATATTACAGATGGTTGTTTGAACTACTATATAGCTTACATAACAGATGATAAGATAACCCATCTTAACTGCTTGAAGACAAGACCAAGATGGATGAACAAGAACCGAAAATATATAAGTAACTTGTCATTAACGGAACTGATGATACCAGGAACACACGATTCGGGTAGTTACGCTACTTTTCCTTATGATGATGGTATTGTTACAATCATATCAAGGTATGTTTACGCTCAAGAAGAAAGAATTTTTAATCAGTTAACTTATGGAATTCGCTACTTTGATTTGAGAGTGGCTCGTGTTAACCATCAGTTTATTATACAGCACGGTAGTATCATTACCAAAAACACATTGGAAGAAGTTCTATCTGACGTTCTTGATTTTGTTGAAACCACCAAAGAAATTGTTATCTTAGATTTTCACAGGCATCCGGATCATGAAAACGTTCAGGTAGACTTACTTAATTTTATTAAAAGTAAATTAAACCCGTATTTAATACCAAAAGGGAGCAAGTTGAAGCTAGGAGATATCCTGGACAGCCCTTATCGGATTTTAGTGACTTTTAATCAGGCTAAAATTTCGGATCCAAAACTTTGGCCATCACTATGCCAAATCTGGCCAGATGTTCTAGAGGTAGAAGACCTTAAAGAATTCTTTTCTGCCTTTTATAATAGGTCTGAAGTTCCACCTTTTCTATGGTCGGCAATGGCAGAACTGACTCCAGATATGAAGTATATACTCGAACATCCAGATCAGGGATTAAGGGTTTTGGCAGATTTTGTCAATCGTAACATCACTGATTGGTTTAGAGACATGTGGGGAAAGTTTTCGAACATCGTTGCCACCGATTACTTTTTAGGTAACGATATTATATCGGTAGCCATCGACATCAACCGGAAGAAAAAGTGTGAAAGTAGAAAACCTCCCGCTGAAGAAGTAAGCACGTTTTCATGTTCTCCTCAATGAAATTTATTTGCACGTGGATACTGTCTAAAATGTTGTCAAACTGTTTACGAGACTCCGCTCCTATAAAAAAAAAATTGTAAATTAAATTATTCAAATGACATTTCAATACGTTTTGTTATATACTATGTAAAAGGAATTTAATGGCGTATAATTATGCTGATAATTAATTTGTGAATAAAAACTGCATTTATAATAACTGATAGGTAATAAATATATTTTTCTATTTAAAAATTTCCATTAAACTGTTGTAAAACTTTAGATTTAAAGAAGTTAAGGCCTTAGTACGAAGTTAAGGCCTTAGCCTACTGCTCTGGGATACCCGTGATCGAATCTGGAGACGAAAAACTCCACGAATTTTTCGGGAATGGTCTGACCCAAATATTTTTTTTCGGGTTCCGTTCTTCACCGCGCGGCTACCTGACCGAATTCACAATGAATTTCAAAAAGCCCTCTTATTGCACACAACAGTTAAGGAATTCAAAGGCGCGTTATAACTTTATGGGGCCCAGGCGAATTTGAATTATAGGGCCCGAATTTCAGTGTTGACTTCAGTCATTTTTCTTCGGAAGGATGTTTTAGAAGAAATATTTTCTTATAAAAGATTGGTTTGGGGCCCCAGGCGATTGCTATTTTTGTCTATGAAGAAATTAAAAGAACATTTCAGATTTAAATTGTGGTTAATTGTGGCAAAGATTATTCTTAACTTAACTTAACTAAACATC
>NW_019384838.1:20166-91288 GCF_000671375.1 Centruroides sculpturatus
TATTTTGGGAGTAAGCTATATAAATAAATAGCAACTAAATTTACTTTAAAATATATTTAAATATGTATATTTTTTAAACTAAAGAAACATTTCCTCAATTTATAGAAAGATTATTCCATATTATTCTTTATTTTTAGCTTCTTTTCAAAGATTTCTATTAGAGGAAAAAATATATTTATTTAAATAAGTTTAAGAGATTTGAATAATAAATTCTATATAATTAATTCTTTAAAATGAAAAAGAACTTAATAGAAATCTAAAAGTATGAATTGCTTTTATGAATATAAACAATCTCTGGTATTGAAAGATAAAATTGTCTTCTCCTCTTTTCATTTTTCTCGTCTCGAACAAGTGAATAATGCAGCTGCATCCAGATTCCTTTACTTCTACTGACAGTTGACTTGACAGATGGAAGAACTTCGATCGATATTTTAAAGATTACTATCGAAGCAGACCCGAATCTCATTTGTCAATTATGTTCTATAGAATATGTTCCTTCCCAATCGCCCATCCGTAAACATTCCAATAAAATAAATTACAACAAACAGATTTAAGTAATTGTAATCATTTAAGCTTGGTTACAATTTGGCTCCATGCTTTAAGGCTGTTAAAGCCTACGTTATACAGCTGTTTAAAGTGTATAAGTGCGTTTAAAGGTCTAAAATATTTATTTTTTTATTAAAAATTCTTGTATTAATACGTATAATTTTTACTATTCCGGCTCTGTTATAGCCTATATAACAGAGGAAAAGTATGGCGATCGCTCAAAAAAATGACCCTCTCCAATGTTGGACTCGGGGGACCTTGAAACGTCGAGAAGAGCAAAAAATTTGCGGGGTTTTCCCTATGTATGGGTGTTAGTATGTGTGTATGGGGGCATAATTTTGTTCACCCTCTTTTTGAAGCTTAATAACTCCTGTGCCTTTTGTCGAAAATTTCTGAAATTTTGCAGGGAGATTTGTGTATTAGGGGGATTGATGCTATTAAATTTTGGTTGTTAAAGGTCGAGAGGGTGGGGAGATAAAGAGGCTCTTAATATATCGAATAGGGTCGGACTTAATGACGATTTTACTCGTTATTAGACCTGTATTTACAAATTTTTATAAAACGTAATAATAACAAACGGTTCCGGATTTTAACACGGCATTGAGCTGAATAATAAAAGAAATGGATCATTTATATAGAGCTGGATCGTTGTCATTAATTTGACAGGGTAACACAGTATACGTCGATTCTCTCTCATCAACTTTAGTTAACCGAAATAGTAATGTGCACGTGCTGCGAAGGATGCTTAATCAGATTGTTCATCTAAGGATGGAGGTCGGAGTTCTAATCTGATAATGGTTGTAAACGATAGATCACTGATCAATAAGAAGGAATTGGGTTAAGGCGACATATTTATCCCTGCATAACTTGGAAGGGTTCTATGTATATATTAATCCAAACTAATCCGGTTGGTCTAAAGGTTATTTCACACAGTTTTCTCTACTCTTATCACAGTTATGAAAGAGGATAAATTAAATATTTTGATTTAAATTAGTGTAAAGTGATAACGCGCCTATCACAGGAGCGGATTAAATTGTGTCGAATTTTAATAATTTCGCTATATTATTGGTTATTTATTATTAAAAGTAAGTGTTATTATTGTTTATTTTTGCCTGTTATTTAATTATAATAAAAAATTTTACTATATAACCATACATTAATGTATTCTTTATGAAACAGTAAAGCACCGAAAGGAATAACACAATAATTAATAAAGTGATAATGAAAATTTCATTCTATAGATATTTTAACTGATAGTAGAAGCCATAAATATAAATCCTTTGTTGTTATAGTAGTAAGTATAGTGAAGTTTACTACTATAGTATCATGCACTATTATATAACGATAAGTATTTATTAATTAATAAATTTAATAATACAGTAGTGTAGAGATAAATTTTGTGATGATTTTAATTCAGAATATGCTATTACTTCAACAAATATATTTGTAAATTATTAAAGTTTAAACGACAAAGCAAAAAATGACTTTGAAGACGATACATTTATTAATAAATGTCAGATCACTGGCAAACGTCTACTTAGAACGTACTTTGAAAGTATCAGGTTCTAAAATAGAAAATACGATTAAAGTAATAATAATTTGATATTAGTCTAGTCTACTCGGCGACTTTAAAGAGAATTTTTATTTATTTATTTATTTAGACCCTTTTCATCATCAATGGAAGTCATAAATTGAGAAGAGACAAACACGTAACAAAAGACACAATTCTTTGTTTATTATAGATCGATAGAATTATACTAACACCGATTCTTTTCTTTGATAATAAGCTGAATGGACGATTTTCTTTCGTGTAGAATACTATAAAATTCCGTTTGTGCTTCGGGACGTCTTTCTGTGGGTCAGCCTGTATTGACAGCTTCTCCTATCTGCTGGTATGTTCGAACAGGAAGGCCACCTTCCAGGGTTGTATTGAATAATACCTACCTTTATTCGGAAAATATTTCTCTATTTTTTTCTCTTCTTTTTGTATTGAATTGCAAAGTTTATAACATTCCTTAAGTCGATAAGGTTAGGGTAAACTATATTTTAAATCACTTATTGAATAATTTAATATTTATATAAAAAATTCTTTTATATCTTTCCATATTTTTCAGTTATTATTTTATTTTCTACTATTTAATAAGTATCTTCTAATAATATAAACGGATGTAACACGTTGATTAACGTTAATTATTTTTAATTTAAATTAATAAATACACCTCTGTATCTTAATTATTTACTAAACACACTCTAACAAAAAACTAGGTTCTGTTTGTTTGTTATCCATCGACCTAATTTAAATGTTACCTATTATTTATAATTAAGTACTCGTATATGTTCTTATTATCTAGCTTTGTACCCTTATAAATTTTTAAAAAATCATTATAAAATCATCCGAACCCCATTAGAACAGACCATAAATTCGGTATAAATATTAAATTCCGAGACACGAAAGTCACCTTAAGAACATATCGACGTCGTTCCGAGAAACTACGAGACTAAATCTTCTTGAAATTTAGCAAAAAACATTGCACCTGGGGGATTTTTTGTGAGCAGTTCGAGAGAGAAGAGCAACCCCTGTAAATCCGCTTCTCCTTTACACAAATGTAAACTAACTACTGTACACGTTTAAAACTTTATAGAATTTTATGGTTACAAGTTGTAATTTTATAACGAAACCTCTAAGTTAAGGTAATAATAATTATTTTATTAAATTATTTTGAATTCAGTTATATTTATGGATTTTTCATGTGTCGAGAGAAACCATGGAAACAAACAAATAACAACAAACATTCATATTTGTTGATGGAAATATAAGCGCTATCACGAATAAGAGGAAAAAAAATCGTTTAATAAGTATTTGTAAGAACGTGCCTTTTATTCAGTCAAATAAAAAAACAAAAATCTGTTAAATAATTTATTTTTATTTTAAATTTTTATGCTAATTTATTCCACGGTAATTGCTAATTTATGAAAAGCTTCCATCGATAATCACCAAATTTCGGTCTGTTTCTGTGTTTTTTTTTTTTAATCTAAATTTTTGCATAAGCCTACCGATCTGAAGGTCCCGGGTTCGAATCTGAACAGAGGAAAAACCCCTGGAATTTTTTTAGTGGTGGTCGGGTTCCCACTCTCACCACCTGTCCCCCAAATTGTGGGCCTGGCCGAATCTATAGTATAAAAGGTCTTCTTAGTGTCCATAGGACGGGGTGGGAGAGAAAGTAAATAAAAAAAAGTCTAAATATTTGCTAATCAATAATATTGTCAACTATTATTTGTTCTGTTTACATTCATTTTATTGCAAGTTTTTCAAATACAGTAAAACCTATGTGAAGCGGAATTTCACGTGCACCGAATATTTTTTCCGCTTTGACAGGTTTCCGTTTTAAGAAGATTTTTTTCCGTTTTTGCCAGGTTTTACTGTATTTCCAAGAAATTTAAAAATTTTACTTTTCTTAAAAAAATTGCAAATATTTAATTGTATTTTTATTAATCTACATAAATTTAATCAATAATTTTAATTTCCAATTATTCAATTTCTCATTAATGCTAGTCACTTTCAATTAATAATTAGAGCTGAATAACATTAAATTTGTCAAGTTTAATTATTACAAATTTAAAATAAATAAATAATTTTTAAAAAATATCATAACTTTTCCATTTAATATTAATAAAAATAATTACTAATTAGATACTAATAATTTTTAATTATCAATTTTTAATTGGCATCTTTCCAGAATTACTAAGAAAATCGATATTAAAATTAATTTTTACCATATTTTAACGCTTCATTCTCAGAAATTTTCAAGTTTTACAATAGGGAAATTAGGGAAATTAAGGGATATTAAAGATAATTTTTACCACATTTTAATGCTTCATTCTGAGAAGTTTAGAAGTTTTACAATAGGGAAATTTGGGGAGATTAGGGAAATTTTACACAATGCAATAATTTATTTTAAAATTTAAATTTTCTGCAGAATATTTATGTTATTATTCAGATTTAAATGACGGATACAAAAGAACAATATTTGCATGTTTTTTTCTTTTTTTTTACACGCATGTCTAACGGAAGTTTTTAACATTAATAGTAAACAGACATAATAAAATTAGCCATTTTATAATGGAAATTCCATCGGAAAGTCTTTCTTAACCTCCTCTTTTCTTCCCTATTTTTGCTAAAATTCGAGTTGACGAAACAGTAAATTTGATCAAACATTCCATCAAATTTTGTAACATGTTAGAAAAGTAAATGCACAACTTTTAAGGCAAGGAAAGAAGAAGAAAGCAAACGAATTAATAGAAAGAATCAACACACAACCAAATGCAATTTGTTAACTCGACAAAAATTGAAATTTCAATTTTTCAGCTAGGTTAAAATTGATCAACTGAAGAGAAAATGGGTTGAGTTATAAGATGCTAGAAAGAGATTAAACACGTGATATATACAATAATTAAGATGCTAAATCACAAAACAACATTTTTGGATCCTTCCCAATGTTAAAAGGGTTGAAGAATTTTCCACAGATCATTGCACAAAGCCCATATTCTGCTTATGTTGCTGTGTAACCGCACTCTCTTATTACATCTGTATGAGAACTGTATAGCTCGATAGTTGTCTTTGATATGTGAAAGAGGAATTCGTATGATGAATGCGCTCATTTATTAGTTATTGAATACGAGAGGCAAGTTTGCTTCGGTTCTATTCAAATTATAAATTAATGTACGTGTTTCTATTGAAAATATCGACAAACTCGGTACAGATGTGTATAGCCTTGTTATCATTGCAGAAATGTCATTATGCTCCGCCCAAAATACTTGGAATCGAGAGAAGAGTATCAAGTATCCACTAGTCAATGGAATATTATTTTTTAATAATATATATATATATATATATTGATTACGGCGCTTCTTTCCTAAATTAATTTATTCAAACGTATATTTTTGATTAATTGGAAATGATAGAAACAGTAAAGAAAAAGAAAGATTTTTGCATAAGAGACTGGAAATAAATATGAATGGTGGATTAAGAAATCGATAGAAGCAAGATTATTTAAATTAGGAAAGAGTGAAAAGTTAATAACTTTAATATTTTTGAAACTTTATTCAAATTTTTTAAAGATTTTTATCATATTTAAAAGATGTGACACGCTTAGAAAAATGGATGGAAACGTGTTCTTTTAGCAAATTCCTTGTTTCGGTACACTTTTACTTCAATTTATTTAACATTTTTCTACATTTCTAACCTGTTACAACCGACGAGTCGTTTGTCATCATTTAGAAAATGTATTTTGTAAAATTTAAAACCACTCCCTCTAATACTTTTTCTAGTAAATCTTATACTCGAGGAAGTAAAACTGGACCAACAGAAATTATTTAATCGATGATAAATTATACAAATTAATTTTTTTCCCTTCCTCTTTGTCGGTGTAATTTTTTCTTGGGTGTGTTCTTCTACGCGCTAATTCTCTGATAAACGAAATTCATGGGTACAGATGTCATATCGAAGAAGTTGCATCTTTTCCTACCCTTGAGCTAGACATTACTCTTTATTGTTAGAGATGTAACTTAGCCGTAAACATTGAGAATCATCACATCACGTATTTTATTACAGTAGACTCACATCGATCTATTTCGTGCTTTTCTGATAGAGTACCTTGTCCAATCGTTCTGTTCACTTTAAAATAATTTTGTTCTCTTTTTTATTATTATTATTTTTCTTGATTTTTTATTGATCCTTACTTTCCTCGACATTTTTTAATATTAATTCCAGAGAAAGATTCGTGTTTCTTTAATAATAATGCTGTTATTAATCGAAACGTCCCTTTCAATTTTCTGCATTATATTCATAATTGAGAAGGGAAAATGGATTATTTATATCATGAAACAGTAGAATATGTTTTAATAGTCCATAAATATTAATTTATTGATATTAAATATATTAAATTTTTATAAAAATTTAAAGCTAGAACAGGTGAATTTTTGAAAAATTTAATGAATTTATTTGTGTGGAAGGTAATATTTTCTCATCTCTTCTTCCAATTCTGTGCAAAATGAATTATAGTATATCTTCATTTGGACATAAAAAATGTATGGAAAATGTCTCGAACCGTTTCAAAATTAATTTTTAATTTAATTAAAGTTGTTAACATGATTTATTGCTTTAACAACGTAATGTACTGATATCTGTATGCCTGCATCATTGATACAACCTGTCAATGATACATTAATAGACAAACATTGCCTAAATTGTAATAATAATTTATATTAACTCGCTAATTAGAAATAATATCCGTATCCAAAATGAGAACAGAGAAATTTATTTGTACAATTAAAGAGGGATTGTCCAAATCTAACAATATTAAAGCCTATAAATGACAGAATTTCTTCATTTTTTTATCAAATAATTGTCTAATTAATTAACACATATTATACATTCTATACTTTTCTATCGTTTTACTCAATAACGTCGTAAAAACTTACGAATTTCTCTATAAATCAAGCGAAATTCTATTCTAGTGGATAAAGTCAACGTTTGCTTAATGCATTTGCTATCTGAGCTGTTCGGAATTTATATACAAACTTATCTCCTTACTACTTAATCCAATTTTCTGCTTATGGGTTTGATATATTATACATATATGGACGTTAATATGTAGCAATACCGTTATATCGAGCATAAAGGTCTCATCATCAAGGTAGGCGAGTGTGCAAGAGAAATAAATCAATTTACCTTACACCATTTGTTACTCTAACAGCATCTATATAAACGTCAGGCTTTTCGTGTTATGTTAAAAGTTTTTATTGATCATATTTTATTGGTTATTTTCTTCTTTGAAATACTATAATGAATCAGTTCCGTCCACTTGTTAGTACTAACAAGTGGACGGAACTGACGAACACGCTAACTTTTTTCTTACATCTAGAGCGTGTTCCTTTAAATAATTCATAGAGATTTAAGAAAATGTAAGATAATTATTGGGTGGAGGTCTTAGCACGTGGTTCGATGATGGAGACTAATGATTATCATACTCGATTTTGTTACCATGGCGCTAAAAATGCAAAATTGGGCGGTAATCTCCAAAAATTAACAATGGGTGGTGCGATTATTACATAAATTAATCATGCTGCGTAATAATGCACTTCATTCATCAAGGGTTTTAGTAAATATCTCAAGTTTGGTATAGTGGATAATGATTATAGAAGCCAACGTACTCTAAATGTAAAAGTGTGATCTCTCTTAATTTAATTTGGATAGCTCTAAGCAAATATATTTGCATTTTTTATATAAGAGGAATGAAAATAGTACATAAAAGATCAAATTTTGTTTGCACAAATTTACTTCTAAATATTTTAAATTCATATCAGGCCTAAAGGCGCTTAAACCATGACAATTCTAGATATTTGTTTAGAGTCTTCAGTAGTAATTTAGACAGTGTCATCTGCATTGTTATCCGATTTTTAAAAACGTCTAAACTATAATTATTTATATATAATATATATTATTGAATATAAATAAGCCCACAATTATGAATATTTTAATTAACAGTGGGTGTAACTTTTAATTACTTTTGCGTCTACAACTTTATAATTGATTATATCAATACATTGAAAACAATTTTATTTTCATGATAAATGAAAGTTAAAAATATTTTAACTGCATAAAAATCTGAAATTAGAGATAGATCTGTACAAATTCTAGTACACTTGTACTCGAGTAATGTGTTAGAAGAAGTCGCAGACTTAGAATATTCGCATTTACTTAAATATAGAATAGAGAATAGTTATACTTTTATGAATCTAGAACTGTAATGGAATTTAGAATTGTGCATAATGAAAGCTTCATAGATTTATAATTATGAATGCATAATTATTCGTGATATCGATATTCTAGAAACGTAAATCAAGGCTGCTGTAGGCTGATAGACTTAGAAAAATCATTCTAAAAGTCTCTTCTCATTGGAGCAAAGGAGGGAACTTGTATTCCGGAACATTACCGATTCGATCGAAGATTTTTCAATATTGAAAAGTGTGCATTTTTCGGAAGGAGTTTGGACAGCTGTTACCTCACGTCGGTTCCTCCCAAGTAAAGTTATGCTTGAAGAAGGTGCGAAGAAAGCAAGATGATTGAAGTATTGAAAATTTTCGACACAAATATGAGTGATAAAACGTCTTTTAAAGCGTAAATAATGGCATTGAAAAATGCGACCGTTTTTTTGTCACGCGATATTTCACAAATAAACACTTTAAAATAATCGATATTGTTCACTTTTGAGAAAATTGAAGCTTGTCACGGCTTGATAAAACGCATTCTTCCTCTCACTTCGAGCCTCCAAACTTTATTTCTCTATTAATTATACGCCTGCTCTTCAGGATATTCAATTGTAAGAGATGCTGCTTGATGGCTCCACTATGTATCAAATAGATCAATCTCTCCATCACTTCATAAACAATTATGTAAAAATAATTAAGATGCCAGCAAATTTCTAAATATTTTTACATTGGTACCTTTGTACTGTACTTTAACTATCTCTGATGTTATTGCCATTTTATCGAGCTTACTACTACAGTAACAATCACGTGAATACGATGGCCTGTACTAAAAATCAATGTGACGAATGCTTCGAAGAAGAAAGCGTCATGGCAATCAATATCTCCGGTACCAGTCACATTAACATCTCTAGTGACGATTTTTATAGGAAGACAAAAAAAAACTTTACGGTTGCCTGAGGGTATCTTAAATGGGTAATATTAATGATAATAGTCGGTGGTCACGCAATTCGTAAGCAACCCTCCAGTATTTTACATACTTAAAATATCCCAGTTGGGAATCACGTGATTCGAATACTAACATGGTGAAAATTTTATGACTTCATATCGGGATAGAAATTAATTTCAGAATGTCTCCTAAGCTGCCAGACGGTAGCAAGTCGATCGTATATTTATACTTGCAAATTAGCTGCTTGTTTACAGATCGAAACTAATTCCTAAATAATCGTGTGATTTGTTAAAATCTTTAGACCAATGTACATTTTTTAATGGTGTAAAAAAGTTAAATGTTTATTTATTTTTGTCTATGTATTGTTTTCAGTTTGTTACTAGTGTAGTAGTATAGAAGAATTATATATCAAAGTAATATATTGGCGTTTTCAGAAAATTTTTCAGGGGGGCAAAGCTTGAAGACAAATAATTACATAAATAAATATTTATTTTATTATTTTGGGGTTTTTTTAAGCAGACAAAGCGTTTCACATCTCAATTTTACCATTATAGTTTATGGAATTTTTTATTCAATCTCAGGTAGACAAGTTCTCTGTTTACCATCCCTCCTCTGTAGACGCCTACAATTCATATCTTCGATCTCGAAATTATAATTTCAGTAATATTAATAAAATAGAGTTGCATTTAGTGTTTTGTATATAGTACACGTCGTCTAAAATACAATAAAGAACTTAAAAATCAAGTGGTTGTTACTACAGCCAGGGTTTTGGAGACGGAGCTTGTTCTTTAAAAATTTTTGGCTCTAACTCCATATCTTTTTTATTTGTTTGTGTGTGTGTGTGCGTGTGTGTGTGTGTAAATTAACAGCTTCAGCTATTCTCCAAAAAATTTTAAGCCTTTCACTTTGTAAATATTTAAAAATTTTGTGAATTTAGCAAAAAATTCTCTAAGAACTTTTTTATTTTATTTTATTAATGCAAAATTACAACCGATGCCACTCAGGCACACTACATTTTCTTACTTTTTTTTACATTATATATTATAACTTATACATAATTACTTATTTTTACATACTATTTATAATATCTGACACACTACCAAGGATATAACTTATTACTAACGTATTTTTTTTTTATTCTTTCAGAATTAAACAAAATTAATTTATATCAACTGTATGCAATAATACCATATGGTCAATATTCTGTAAGCTTGTAAATAATCGTTAAAATGTAAATATTAATTCTGTTTATATGGTAAAGTACTTTTATAACCTTTCTAATGGAAGTTGGCAATTGTAAAAACAGACTGAACCACTTTTCAGTCGGGTGCAGGAGAAACGATGGTAAATAAATGGTGAATTGTAGTTATTAGTTGATTGTTTATCGGTAAATTTTTCTTTTTTTTTATGATGTTTACCTTTATGATTAAGTCAAATTTACGTAGAAATCTCAACCAATCGAACATACCTATAGTTACTATCAGGGCTGTCGAGAGGAGGAAGAGCTGGGGAATAATAGAAGATATGGGGAATTTTCCCATAGTGGTTTTAATCCCTATAAATTAATGTTATTTTTACTAACAAAAAATAATATATCTAAGATTGCCTTTAATTAATAAAAGCATTATAGATTTTATATTTTCTTCTATTTTTAAAATATTAATGTCATTTTGGTCAGTATGTTAATTAATTTAAAAAGGCTACTTATGCATATATTATATAAGCTGTATGTTTAATAATTAAAGCTATATACGTATTTATTATATAAACATGCAGCATAAATAATGTATGCTTTATAAACCACGATTAACAATATAAATATGCTGTTACAACATAATTAATTCTGAGCTAATGTAATTGATCCTTAACGATTTCTAGAATCCTATTGTAAAGTGAACTGTACTTTCCTTAATGCAAAATTGAAGTTTTATACCTGGAAAATATCCTAAGGCTACATTTTGCAAAGATATATATACAATATTTTATGATGTGACACCTGAAAATAAGGCCAGCTTATGTTGAATTAACTTTCAGAAAATCATATATGAAAATAAAAATGCACTTTCTCTACCATTAAAGACTATATTATAGTGTTATAATACAAAATTTAGATATATTTTACAGAGAATACTATCTACATGTTAATTATACTTTGATATATATGAGAATAATAGTATAATTCTGAGAGAAAGGTCTATTTCTATTGTTTATTAAGCATTGTATATCAAGCAATAGAAACAGTTTATACATAAATTAACAACGTAAATGGTATAAATAATACACTCCTATCTCGAGCAATTGTACTTAAAGATTAAATGCTGAGCTGGAGCCAGAGCCAGAAAATTTACTTGGATCCGGAGCCAAGATCAGGATAACTGCTCCAAAGCCCTACCGATCTATATCAAGATAATTTAAATGTAACGTGTAGTAATTACACGACTAAGAGAGCAATAATGAGCAATATTATGTTCGGTTTGTATAAGTTATTGATATACAGTATGTGCTTATCAAAATTGCGTGACTGTTATTACTTATATCACTGATTAAAAATTAATAATGACCTTTCTGTAGCTTTCCACAGAAAGTAAAGAGAGAAACATATAAAGGATTTTCAGCGAAATTATTTTACAATGATCCTCGTATAATGTAATTTAGTAAACGTGTCACAATATTAACTCACGTGAAAATAAACTGCAGAGTCACGTGGTGGACTTCATTTCGTCACGTAACCCGCCCTTCCTTGCAAAACTACTTTCGCTCTGAAAAATCTTTTGCTTCTTCTGCAATCGATCTTTCAGCTAATTTGCAGTCCTCGTCTTTTACTATTTATCTCTTGCATTCTCGCTACTTCTATGGTTGTCAGCTGTTTGATTTTTATTAAGTTAATGGCGATCGCATGATTGTGAATAAAGATACATTTCTTTGTAACTTGATTATGGTATAGCCAATTTAATTTATTCTTTAAAATATCATAGAAAATCTTTATTGAATTCTAACGCATTATTTCTGCAATATAATCACACGTTACATATGGTAATAGTTATAAATATAGCCTATATGTTAGGACAGACATACTAACTGTCGTTTATGCTTATATTTATATAATCACTTTTAAAAATACAGTGTTGTTGCTTATCTCTTTATAATTATCGCGGTTTGTTGTAAATTTAGGTCACTCGATTGTTGTTTTTACACTCAAAATCGCAGTATTATGCTTTTAAATTCATTAATAACACGAAAAATGCAAAATTTCCAGTATACAAACGTGCTATTACGGTAACAATCGGCATTTATCTAAGAGTATATGATTTAGTACGGATTCTTCCCATCGAACGTGATAGAGGGGAAAAAGAATTCCATCAAGAACAAACAATCGAACGTAAGAAAAATTGAATATTCACAAGACAAAATAGAAATTTCCTTATAAAAATATCATCCTCTTACTTTAATTCACAAATATCGGGTACAGTCGATGCGAAAAATTCCATCTGCTACACATTCCTACAACCAAATTGTTTCTCAGATGAGATTCGCGCAGCAAATGGAAGCAATTTGCATCCCCTTGTGGAAAAACCACGTGATAACAGTAGCTTTGCAGTCTGCTAAAAGAGTAATCACGCGACTCCAAGAAGGAATCTGTCACGTGATCGTCTAATGACGCCATTTTGATGCCAAAGTAAACAACTGGAACATCCGCGCTATTGCAGCATCACTATACCAGATCATACGTGATATACAGTTAACAATGTCAATTGTATTATACCGAATGAACTTAAAATATAAACAATTTTTTTTTAATATTAAGTAAATTCTGTATGTAATAATCATCATTTTGCCATTCATATAATTATAATTATCATTATTAATGATGATATGCTGTTATAGTAATGACTATGTTGCAAATGATACGCCATTCTACATTTTAATGACAATAATATGGCAACGATGCTATCTTCTCTGTTAATTAAAATCTGTTGCTATTATAGCATAATAGGAAAAAAATAATAATAATTTTATTCTATTATAATAGAAAATATTTTGCTTTATAAATTAATAAAATTGCCATTATTATTATTAAGGTAGAAAGTTTAATGTTACTTGATTATTTGTTACTGTAGTAGCACTAGAACTATTAGAATTAAGGCTAAATATACCCTTGATACAGGAATTGTGATTGTTCTATAGTAAATTTTAATTACATTATACGATTTTCGCAAGTAATTCCCAAGTAACAAGAGTTTTATTTAACAGTTCAGTTTATTTATACTGTACTTTACATGGCAATGCGAAGACGTGGGGATGCCTCCAGGAAAGATCTTCTGTGTGAAGATGGTCCCTATTTAGAGTGAAAACCCTGAATACTCCACGTTTGCAGCCCGTTTGGGAGGCGTGAACCCACCACCAACTCCCAGTGTTCAGTGTTTTTATACACACGCCCACTGGTAAGCGACAGTTCAATATTGTTTCTATAAAGAAAAACAATTGGTTTGAGTTAATTACGTATTGAGTGACCTAAAATTTCATTAACATCGTACTATATATTTCTTGAAATTCATTTCACGAAAACTTAATTAAACAGAGTTTTATTGAGTTCAACTAAGCAACAATATATTGCAAAATCTGCTTTAGTAACATTATATTTAACTCCGAAATGGCAAGCATACATTTCGACTGAGCGTTACAAGTCAGCTGTAATAAACTAACATTACTACTACATGTTTTCTCAAATGGATTTTACCGATCGACACGAAATGCTAACCAACTAAAACAATATTTAGATAAATTCGAAGCGAAATACGCAATTCAATACGTGCCTCTATGGCAACAAAACAAGGTTCTGTATTCACAATACGCCTTTCTTTTTACCGATATCTAACCGTAAACGGCCTTATCGACTTACCGGTACTTTAGTAGCATTGACCATACGTTTTATCATATAGAACGCGTTATAACGGGGTCGCGATATAGAAAATAGGGTGATAAGACGTGCTATCGGGACATTTCGTGATGACGATAAGAAACGTGGATGGAAGGTTAATTGCAGCACATAGAACTTATTTAACCAGTGGGAGACGACTTGGATCAAATGTAGTTTATTTAAGAAGCAATAGGTGGGTGAGCAGATGTCCACTTTCTTCCTTTTTCCGCCATTAGTCGCGTGCAGCTTTAGTGGTCGGCATTGTATCCAGTGCATCCTTCATTCTGTCATCGATGCTTGTACTTCGTCTCGTTATTAGTTAAAGTCGGGATCGATGAAATTGGTTAAATCTTTATTTTTCGTTTGACGATGGCCTGCGAGATCTGTATGAGAGAATCTTTATTGATGAAAGATGGTGCCACGCAGCTAATACTTTAATTTGTTCTTGTTTGTCGTGTCTGGTTTGGCCTTAACTCTTTTACTCTGTAGGAACTTAACTAATTTTATTATCCAAGTAAAATGTAATTATCGTGATTCTCGCTATTGTTATGTATATATATATAATCACTGATTTATCTGTTTTTTCTAGAATTTCGCACTGAATCATTTTTTAAAGCGAAATTTAGTGTTTCATTGTAAATTTTTTTCTACTTGTTCAAAATTATCATGAAGGGTGATTACAATTAAACACTTTACGAATAAAGAACTATTGGGCAAATCTCAATCAAATTTAGTATATGCATTAAGGAGACAGCAGCGCCAATCTTTGCCCTAGCGGCTGAATTTTGAAATAAATTTTTTCCGAATGTCGACTGCACAAGAGAGTATGCATACCAAATTTGGTTGAGATTTATTTAATATATAGCTCCGAACATCTATCAATACTTTTTCATTATTATCACCTTATAAATTCATATTTTTATTATATATAATTTTGCATAACCTAAAAATTAACATTAAAAAATATATATATAGTTAATTTTTTGTACAGTTTGATATAATTTCACGTCTTTCTTTTAAAACATTGAAGCTTATCCATTTTATAAAAATAATGCAAAACTTTTTTTTACCGTTTCGTAGTAATTTTCCTAAAATTTTATATATTTTAATAATATTTTTTTTGTAATAAAATTTCGAATAAAAATTTCTTATCCCGTTATTTTCTTTAAATTTATGATTTTTCTATAAAATAAAAAGACGAAGATTTTTAGACTTTCGTAAAAACTTAAGAAAATTTACTTTCTTAACCAATAAATTTGATATTGTCCATGACGGACATTGTTTAAAATACCAAAATTTATTCATTTAGGGCCTATACTAAAAATATATATATAAAGTAGAAGTGATATAAATCAAAATTACTTTTAATAAATATATTTTCATATATTTTTATGGCTTTCGAAGAGATGCAGGCCCCATATTTACATCAGATTCAAGCTGCATCCCACTTCTCCAAAGCCTATTTTGTTTAAATTAGAGGCTTGAATATACATTTATTATATAATTTTAAAGCTAAAATATCAGGAAATTTAATAAAACTTTTTAATAGTAAATATATAAAAAGTTATAGGAGACAAAAATATAATTATAGAAATATTTTGAAGCGTATTCATGATTTTTGAAATTCTTGCATCAGCTCATTAAGTGAATAAAAAATTTTTCCAGGCAAATATAAAAATCGACTAGTTATTTATAAGCAACAAGTCAGTCTGTAAGTCATTATATGACAGCGGAGCGACTCATTAAAATTTTCAACTGATTCCAATGAGACATTTGGCACTTCTACACTAGATGATACTTTTCAGTTTAAACAACTGACTTTAAACTTTCCTTATTTAATAATATAACTTGTTACTATAATAATTTTGATGTCTCGTTAAAGAATATTTTACTGAATATCCGTTTAACGATGGGGATTATCTTGTATAGAGAGAGAGAGAGAGAGTACGAGGAGCATGAAGAATATGAGGAATAATTTATTATATGAGGATGCATTAGGTAAATTTATATCCTCATATAATTTGTAGATTAGTGGTGTAGAATATGGATGTTTAGTTTGCTACAATACGCTGGAATATTATATGATAGGAGCTTGATTTAATGGTAGACATGTTGACTCGTAGGAGAAATTACAATTATTATAAAGTGGGATTATAAAATAGAAAGAATATTTAAAATGTATCTAAGGAGGTATAAAATGCTTTTATTAAAAGGGAATATTAGGAATATTACATGGTATGAAACGTGGAAACATTATATAAGTCCGGTACAAGATATTTGATTGGGATGTGGCTATGCAACACATGGACAATCCACCAAGTGGTGAGCTTCCCAAGAGGATATTTTATGAGAAAATGGCACCTATTCATGTATTAGGAAGATGAAAAAATCCGGAAAACTCCAAGCGACTAGTTCCATTGGCCAGGTGCGAAACCATGATCAATGGACCATGTTCCGTTGTTTGTCCACTAGACCACTAATGGACACTAGAAGATACTTGGAGCATCATAAAAATGCTTGCGACTAGAATTGATTTATAGAATAATTAATAAATTAGAAACATTTTTGAATATTCTTTATTACAAAACTTAAAAGTAATCAAAACTTACGCAAAATATTTACATAAAATCTAAATTAAAACTAACAGAATTCTCATCAACACACGTTTCTATCACGAAAATTTGGAGTGTTTTTAAGAAAAATAATGTAAATTCTATAATAGAAACTGCCATTTAAATTAGTTTCCACCGTTTCCTGACAAAAAACGGGAGGAAACGAGTAAAAGAAACTAATTAAAATGAGAAAATTTTTGTTAATTTTTTAAAACTCATTTATTAACTTAAATAACAAAGAATAGAATTGAAATTGTTAACGTTAGTGATTTTGCATTAGGATCGACGTTGGGCGTGGAATAGGAAGCAATTTAATCCAAATTAAAATTTTCCTTTACCGTAGACATCATTATAAAAATTTTTAAATTAAAGAAAAAATGGAAGTAGAGCCGAAGAAGGAATTTTTCTCTTGTTTCCATTAAAAAAGAAGGCTCAATAATTATGCCTTTGCGTGTAGCGTATCTTTGGAAACCTTTACCTTGTATAGTTTTTCCATTTTAAACTTTCCTTTTAAGTAGGAAAAGTTGTTCTTAGCCATCATTTTTATTTCTTTATTCTCTTTTTTTATTATTTTATTGCAAACTTTATTTTCTGTGTTTAGAAAGGAGATTTTATCGCATAAAATTTAAACTATTTCTTTCATAAATACTACAAATTACCTCAGTGGATAGAAGATATAATAACTTTTTATTTGCCATGATTTAAGCATTACCATTAATTTAACATTAAATCCTTGAATTTGGAAGTTTAGAATTTCTCTCTTAAATTATAGAATTTTGCTCTACAGTCGTTATTATATTTTTATACGTAATTTAATACGAGATTTCTCACTTAAATGCTAATCAATTTTATACATAATTTGTGAATTTTTGGTCTTCAAATTTATGGGTTTTTAATTCGAAACTTCTAAAATTTAGAAAATTTCTAGATTCAATATTTGGGCACGAAAGAAGATTAAAGGGCAAATTATAGTTTATAAGAAGGATGCAGAAGATAAATCTCTTACTACAATTTATTATACTTAGAGAAGAAATAACAGGAGATAAATGAGGATAACTGTGTTTAATTTTAGAGGTTTTACTCCTAACTTTGAGTTTATTATTTCCTATAATAAATTAAAAATTGTATAATAATAGATAAAGATTTTTAAAAATAAACTTGCATTATTTCCAATTATTTGTTACTTAGAATTTTAGGAAAATTTACCGATAAAAATTCGAATTTTGATAAATAATAATGACTCATAATGGAGATCTTCAATGATTAAACTAAAATCCTTCGCTACAAAATAACTTTTTAATTATAATTAATTTAATTAACATTTAAAAATTTAATTATTTAACAAAATTAACCACTAAATATTTAACAATAAAAGTAATTTTGTAGTGAAAGATTTTAATTTAAACATTGAAGATCTCAGTTACGAGTCATTTTTATTCTCCAAAGTTCTAATTTTTCTTGATAAATTTTCCTAAAATTCTAATTAATAAATAATTGGAATTTTAAAAAATCTTCTTAGAATTTAATGATAAATCTTTCTCTGTTATTATACAATTATTAGTTTGTTATAGGAACCAATAAACTCTGAAAATTAGAAGTAAAAGACTGAAGGTACCAGTTACGACTCATTAATATTCGGCAAAATTTTAATTTATATTGGTAAATTTTCTTAAAATTCTGCAGAATTCTCTATGAAAATCAAGAATCATCCACCCACAAATGCGAGATTTATTCACCATAAAATTCGATCCAACGAATCTTTCTCTAAGTCTCTACTTTCTTTGATACAGATCTACTAGGATTTATGAGTTTCTCTTATGGTTTAGCCCTTATCAAATTTATCGAACGAGATATTTTCTAACGATAACGTGATTTGAAAATTGTTTAACAGTAGTAACATTCTAATCACGTTTCACAACCATATCACGAAAGAAAATAATTACTTCGTTGGAGAAGATAAGGAAAGAAAGAATCCTGTATGTTTAACAGCATCACACTTATCTACAAAAAAAGTGATTACGTATTAATAAGATAATTGATTAATTATCGTGTTACATCTTTATTATCATTCTATAACAATTAAAACCCGCTACCGTCACCTGGTTATACTTTATACACGCGAAAAGACGTAATCTATGGCATATGAAGTGTTCAAAGATACGCATCTATCTGGATAACGTGATTATTCTATCATAAAAATATGGCATAATATATATGAGGTGACAACTGGTGACAAATTAATGTGCATAATTCTTACATTGGGCCATTCATTTTCCTTACTTTTGAAGTTTAATTTTACGATAGGTCAACATTGCAACAAAGATAATCTATGATAACTCGGCCTTATACGTTATGTGAAGCATTAATAACGCTTAAACAAATTTTACTAGTTTAAAAGGGAAAAAATTAACTTTATAAATATTTAAAATATAAACTCGTTTATTTAAAATACAAGACTAAACCTTTCCATATAAATAAATCATTAGAAGTATCCGCAAAGAAATCCCTGAAACTTGATTAGCATAAACACGTGACTGGGTTGTTTCCTCCTTTGCAGGGAAGTCACGTAATTGAATTTTCTGCTAGAAGGGACTGTTCAATGTTCTTCAACTCGTATAGGATTTTCCAATGATAAACAACTTTATATATTATTATAGAATCACGCGAAATAGGGGGTATATGTCAACGAAATTGAACAGATACTCCCTACTTTATTAAAAATGTAACTAGTCACGAGATATCTTTGTTATTGCCGTAAAAGTAAAGAAGTGGCAAGTCACGTGGGCTAAGTTAACTGAAAATTTCGAAAATATCACGTAACGTTCGATGGACAGGATTTGATTTCAGAAACACTATAAAGTTTCACCGAAAGGGAAACTTATTTTCCCTACGATAAGAGCACTTTACGCCCGGAAAATAAAAATAAATAAATAAATTTTTTTCGAAAATATGTTACGTTTCTATCGAAATAAAATTTTTATTTTTCTAGAAATTTTCTAACGCTTCAACCTGATAAAATTTCTTCTACTGAACTGTGTTGCGGGTTCAATACATTTATAGGAGTATGGAGGGTGTTTTTTTTCCTAAGCTTCGATTGTTGGGATTTATAATTTGAAAAAATATATGTATTAAAAATCTCAATTAAGTATTTTAGTTCGGGTCGATGAAGAGGAAGATCCGAAATTAATGGAGAATATGTAATATATGCGGAAAGAATATGAAAGAGAGAAGCGCAGTCATCAATATTTATGATTCTTTCTATCAAACTAGTGGAATGACAACTCGCTAAATAATTTTTTTCTCTCTTCATTTATTAAAAAAGTTTTGCTCGGGAGTTAAAATGCCAAGTTTTATTCTTCGATTGAAAAACATTACCATATTATTCCCGTGTGAATACGTCCAGGAATGATATTGAAAATGCTTACAAGAACTGGAAACAATGTAGAAATTCTCCAATATATCTAGCGTATACATTCCTAGCATATATCTTACATCCTTAGCATATATTATATCTCTAATATATACAGCATATAATACTTAGCATAAAAAGCACATTCACCCCTAGAATACATATTCTAAGCATATATAATATATACATCCCTAGATTATATATCATATGCATCCCTAGCACATAAATCACATACATTGCTAATACATGCAGCTTATGCATCCCTAGCATATAAAGCATATACATCCCTAAGTTTCTCTTAAGTTCCTTGTTTAATCTTTGAATTAAGTCGATAGAAAAGTAATTATTCAGGTTAACTAACTTCATCTATACTTTAGCTTACAGAACGTAACGATTAAATTGTTTATAGGATTATAAACTTATCCTAAATCAAATTTATAGAAATAAATTGCAATTTTGGTTATAATAATTACTATAAGACTTCCTCAGCATAAATTCAGAGGGGCAAAAGTTAACTTGTGTTAAATATATTAACGATAAAATTTACCGGAGTTAAGTTAATCGGAGTGGAATTTAATCTCTTTTACGTGTTTAAAAAGAATAAAATTGACTTAAATAATACTGATTAAGGAGAATTAATTCATTACAATTTGTATTCAGCATAGCTAATTTCGGTTAAAGTTTGATTATATGTTTGTTTACCCTTTAGAAAGCATTTACTCTCATTCAGAATATGTTTCATCGATCAAATTAAACAATTTAAGTCTAAATTATTGTACATTTAATGTTCTCTCATAAGCTTACATTAATTCAAATTCTATGCTGAAAAACTAGAGTAAGACTTATATTTCTCGTGTAAAATGTTGCCATTTTACGAATTTTTCAGTTTAAATTCCAATATTTCGAGTCTAAAACTTCCATTAAATTGTATTTCAAGCTATATTTAACTTGTAATTTAGATAACCCGTCACGAAGAACGGAAGAAGCATGGATATAAAATACTCTTGGAATAAAAATAAGAAATAAAAAGTCTTGATTTTCTTAGCGGTTAGAAAAATAAATCAATGGTAACTTATATAATAAAATGAAGTAAAAGCCAACAGCCGAAATATAACTGGAGGCTAAGAAAATACAGTATAAGATATATCGCTGCAGAGATAAGTCATAATTTAGTACAGGACAGTGACAAAACTGGATAAGAAATGTCGACCAAGACGGAAATTGGGCGGAAGACGTGACACATACAAGTTAAAAAAAATTGCCTTTATTGCATTAATAAAAGTGACAAGTAGTATTTAACGCTTACAACACGTCAGTTATGTAAAGTTGCATCGATAAAAATACAGATATTTTGAATATTTATAATAAATCTTCGTGCCTAAAATAAAAAATAATAATAATCAGTTGCTTTATGCGACGATTCTTCTACATGTTATTGAATGATTTATATGTAATTTTAAGTCTAAAAAAATCTAAATTAGCATAAATTTTGAACTGTCACTTATCAAAAATATTCTAAATTAAATTTTTCTATATTTCTGTATAAATTTATTAAGATTTTTGCAATTTACTATACAAGTCTTGCGTTGATAAGAGAATTCACTACTACGTAATTGAATAATACTCCAACTAAAGAACCAAGAGCAACAATACTTTATAAGGAAATTTAAGACATATTTTGTGGAAAATTTACTTATTAATAGTGCTTATTAGAAAATACAAGATAAGTATTATAATATAGAAGAAGAAAGCTGACGTGCACCCTTCAAAAAGTTTGTTAGATGAATATTAACAGTTACAGTAATTACGATGCTACTGTGGTTACGCTAGATTAGCATTGTTAAAAAGTTTTTAATCGTTCTCCACGTTAAGTAACAGGATCGAGGTCGACCACATTAATTACTTGCATAATAAAGTCGAGAAGTCGAAAATGGCAGCATTAAAAGTCAACAATGCGAAAAGGACGTCAGTCTACAACCTTTGCACCGAGTTGCAATTAGAAAATATTATTTGAGTTAGTACTTTCTCTCTCTCTATTTTTAAATCTGAAAATGTTAATTGTCTTCTCTCGATAAGACTGAATAAAATCGTTATTCGCTAATGAGAACTTTAAACTTCGATCTAAGCTATTTTTAAGTGTTAGGCGCATCAGTCTAATGCATCTTTCTACTTGTCACATGGCGTATTTTACTAATTTACTGCGTGTTTTTTGTACTTTTAGTGCTCTAATTCAAAATCCGAGCATATTAAGAGGGAGAATGCCTGTTTTTTTTTACGTGTAATTAACTACTGTAAATTGGAGAAGGCTTCCACATCTCTTAATTACTCCTCCTACTGTAGTAGCATATTAAGTGTGTTTGTTCCTTGATACCTTTCTCAATTAATTAGTCTATCCCATATGAGATTTCATGATATTAATTCAGAAATACTTGATTTTTTCGTAATTTTATTCACATTCGTTCCATATTTATCGAAAATTTTTAGGTAAAGTTAATGTTTTCTCCTGTTACCATAACAGTATCGTGATGTTTAGCTAAGCTTAAGATATTCGTAAGCTAAAGATGAGTATCCTAAAATTAAGAGGATTATCCTAAGCTTAAGAGGCGAATCCTAAACTTAGTTCAAGAACCTATCCAGTTAAATGCATAATAAAAGTCGAACAAACGAATGAAAACTAAACTGGATCGATGAAGAACTGCACAGAAGTGATGGAGAAGCGACACGAGTAAAGGGAGTAAGGAATGTAAAATGTTTTCTTTTTTCCGAGTCTAGAAATTTCAATCTAAGAAAAATAAATTCAATTTTTTAGTAGTTTAAAACTATCAAAAATGTACAATATTCCTTAAGATTTAAAAATTGAAAGGGTCTATAAATTTATAAATTTAAATGGTTTCTGCGCCAAACTGTTTAACGTTTTATAAAAATGTCTCCTTTAATTCTCGTCAATGTTGAAAGTAGATAATTGATAAATTAGTTTCGGAAATAGCATTAATGAAATGGTTTTTCTGTTTTTAAATTTTAATTTGCTTAAACTTTTTCTATTCGTTGTCCTTTTGTGTGTATTAAATTTAGGCTTTGAAACTCATTAGAATGAAATAAATTTTCTTATTTACATAAAACTGGTGGCATCTTTTATTTAAATTATGTTTTTCAATTTATATTTCCTCCAATTTTATAATATTTAGGATTATAAAATTCCTATAATCAATTTAGTACTGACAAAGGAAGGGTCAGAGGAGTTTCACTCTCACGAGGACCTCAAAGATATCTGTTATGAATTACTCATTTCATTGCATTTCTTGCCTTATTTTATCAATTTTTAAATATTTTTTGTTGTTTTTTTTTAATATATTAAGAATCTCAAAAAGGCCTCACACAAAACGTGAGAGGCCCTAGTAACAACTTTAGCAAGTTGCTACGTTACTTTTTATCGTAAAAATTAATTAATATTTTTATATTTTATATTTTTACAGCTATCAGAGTGATTAGTTAACACAAATCTGTCTCCAATTGCGAGTAATTTAAGGAAATATTTTCAGTGAGAAAGCATTCACATCAACTAAACTTAGTTGAGGACACGCATTAGCACTTGATATAACATAGTAACAACAAACAAGTATCTTACATAAATAGTGGAATGTGGAATAAAATTGTTAACACAAGTTGACACAGCTACACGTTTCCCTCTTCACTTTTTTGCAATGAAGTCATAAATCACGCAAAATACTTCACGAAACCATTTTACGCAAGATGAAGTACGTTACCAATCACTGTTGCGTTAGTTATATCTAAAAGTTTTTTATTATAAGAAAGAAGGAAGTGCGATATAAGTAGCTCTATGCCATCCTGGCAACCACACAATCGCTTCTTGTTTCTCTATAAATAGGTCTACTCTCAGCATCCATCTGAATCACTACGTCCTTGCTCTATGGCATCCAGACTTACATCTTCTCTAAACAGGGCGAAACTACTTTATTAATCATCCTACTCTTCACGCTTTGATGATCTGATCGATTTTTATCATTCGCTATTCCCGTACAGCCACTAATGTGTAAGGAATTTTTGCACTTACTTCTCGTAGGGAGTAGCAAGAAAAATCGCTTGGATGAAAGGTTTTTACGCTTTATCTCGATTTAACGATAAGTCAGATAAGTCTAGTCGGACTGAATTACCTCTTTATAGCGCTTTTCAGATTAAAAAACTCACAAAATTGACGTTTGTGACTATCCGGATGGAGTGGTTAAACAATAAGATTAAGGTACTCTAGTAGAGTGCTGGCTTTACCAAATGTTGCAACCTTGCAAGGAGAAGTTCTTTTCAACATCTTAGGGTACTTTACATCAAAAGAGTTAGTGGAGCGATATAATAAACGAATTAAAGTATGCAGAAAATTTCTAAAAAGCAACGTAACTCGATCTCTACATGCGTAACTCTTCTTCCATTTTTTTCTATAAATTCCTTCCACGTACAAAGCGATTTAATCTGACCATTCTCCTTGTTAAAAACGTAAACTTGTATAATAAAAAATGCCATAGATTTTATTTATTTCCCTATAAATATCTCAGAGAAAATTAGGTTATAAGTTTGGAGTTAGAATGAATCGTTTGGGTCTGCACTTTAATAATTTAATATATAAAACTCCCTGTTCTGGATTCTGATTAGATTTCTTTCAGTTACTAAATGCATTTCTTTGACTAGTTTTTTTTTGTCTTTACTTATTTACGACTTGTTTCATTCTGGAAAAGTTTCTATAGAATGCGACAAAATAGCTTTCGGAATTGTCTCTATACATACTTAAGTAGAGAATTGTATTTAAACTTTTGTTTTATGGACCGAAGAATAAACGTATACAAAGTTAATGAAGATGCAGCTAGGTCAAGGATCGCTAAATTTTGTCTGGAAACAGCTTGGAAGGGAGCTGCAACTCTCTGTTCAGTTGTATATGTGAGAGAATGCATCTTGCTGTTTGTACTTCTGTACGTATCAATGCATCCCAATAGGGTAATCTTGTTCTATTGTCGCATTTTTGATTTGTATGTCTTGGTGATGAAAGTAGTTTGATGTGTAAGTATAGGACGAAACAGCTAAAAAAAATTGGATTAAGGGAGATCGATAATGGATCTCTTGAAGTTCGGAGAATTTATTCTGTATAATCCTGCAATTTTACTTATAAAATAGGTTTAACTTTAAACAGATTTGTAAAATATAGCTTTAAAAAATAATGTATATAAAATTTGTTGAATTTTTCAAGAATAATGTTAATATATGCCTATGTCTTTTACTCAATAATCTATTTAATTTTATGCGTTTTATAGCTCCATTTATTGTTTTATAAGACTGTAATTTCTTGGAAAATATGAAGAAATTTACAATAAAATCTAAATTAAAACTAACAGAATTCTCGTCAACACATGTTTCTATCACGAAAATTTGGAGTGTTTTTAAGAAAAATAATGTAAATTCTATAATAGAAACTGCCATTTAAATTAGTTTCCACCGTTTCCTGACAAAAAACGGGAGGAAACGAGTAAAAGAAACTAATTAAAATGAGAAAATTTTTGTTAATTTTTTAAAACTCATTTATTAACTTAAATAACAAAGAATAGAATTGAAATTGTTAACGTTAGTGATTTTGCATTAGGATCGACGTTGGGCGTGGAATAGGAAGCAATTTAATCCAAATTAAAATTTTCCTTTACCGTAGACATCATTATAAAAATTTTTAAATTAAAGAAAAAATGGAAGTAGAGCCGAAGAAGGAATTTTTCTCTTGTTTCCATTAAAAAAGAAGGCTCAATAATTATGCCTTTGCGTGTAGCGTATCTTTGGAAACCTTTACCTTGTATAGTTTTTCCATTTTAAACTTTCCTTTTAAGTAGGAAAAGTTGTTCTTAGCCATCATTTTTATTTCTTTATTCTCTTTTTTTATTATTTTATTGCAAACTTTATTTTCTGTGTTTAGAAAGGAGATTTTATCGCATAAAATTTAAACTATTTCTTTCATAAATACTACAAATTACCTCAGTGGATAGAAGATATAATAACTTTTTATTTGCCATGATTTAAGCATTACCATTAATTTAACATTAAATCCTTGAATTTGGAAGTTTAGAATTTCTCTCCTAAATTATAGAATTTTGCTCTACAGTCGTTATTATATTTTTATACGTAATTTAATACGAGATTTCTCACTTAAATGCTAATAAATTTTATACATAATTTGTGAATTTTTGGTCTTCAAATTTATGGGTTTTTAATTCGAAACTTCTAAAATTTAGAAAATTTCTAGATTCAATATTTGGGCACGAAAGAAGATTAAAGGGCAAATTATAGTTTATAAGAAGGATGCAGAAGATAAATCTCTTACTACAATTTATTATACTTAGAGAAGAAATAACAGGAGATAAATGAGGATAACTGTGTTTAATTTTAGAGGTTTTACTCCTAACTTTGAGTTTATTATTTCCTATAATAAATTAAAAATTGTATAATAATAGATAANCTGACACACTACCAAGGATATAACTTATTACTAACGTATTTTTTTTTATTCTTTCAGAATTAAACAAAATTAATTTATATCAACTGTATGCAATAATACCATATGGTCAATATTCTGTAAGCTTGTAAATAATCGTTAAAATGTAAATATTAATTCTGTTTATATGGTAAAGTACTTTTATAACCTTTCTAATGGAAGTTGGCAATTGTAAAAACAGACTGAACCACTTTTCAGTCGGGTGCAGGAGAAACGATGGTAAATAAATGGTGAATTGTAGTTATTAGTTGATTGTTTATCGGTAAATTTTTCTTTTTTTTTATGATGTTTACCTTTATGATTAAGTCAAATTTACGTAGAAATCTCAACCAATCGAACATACCTATAGTTACTATCAGGGCTGTCGAGAGGAGGAAGAGCTGGGGAATAATAGAAGATATGGGGAATTTTCCCATAGTGGTTTTAATCCCTATAAATTAATGTTATTTTTACTAACAAAAAATAATATATCTAAGATTGCCTTTAATTAATAAAAGCATTATAGATTTTATATTTTCTTCTATTTTTAAAATATTAATGTCATTTTGGTCAGTATGTTAATTAATTTAAAAAGGCTACTTATGCATATATTATATAAGCTGTATGTTTAATAATTAAGGCTATATACGTATTTATTATATAAACATACAGCATAAATAATGTATGCTTTATAAACCACGATTAACAATATAAATATGCTGTTACAACATAATTAATTCTGAGCTAATGTAATTGATCCTTAACGATTTCTAGAATCCTATTGTAAAGTGAACTGTACTTTCCTTAATGCAAAATTGAAGTTTTATACCTGGAAAATATCCTAAGGCTACATTTTGCAAAGATATATATACAATATTTTATGATGTGACACCTGAAAATAAGGCCAGCTTATGTTGAATTAACTTTCAGAAAATCATATATGAAAATAAAAATGCACTTTCTCTACCATTAAAGACTATATTATAGTGTTATAATACAAAATTTAGATATATTTTACAGAGAATACTATCTACATGTTAATTATACTTTGATATATATGAGAATAATAGTATAATTCTGAGAGAAAGGTCTATTTCTATTGTTTATTAAGCATTGTATATCAAGCAATAGAAACAGTTTATACATAAATTAACAACGTAAATGGTATAAATAATACACTCCTATCTCGAGCAATTGTACTTAAAGATTAAATGCTGAGCTGGAGCCAGAGCCAGAAAATTTACTTGGATCCGGAGCCAAGATCAGGATAACTGCTCCAAAGCCCTACCGATCTATATCAAGATAATTTAAATGTAACGTGTAGTAATTACACGACTAAGAGAGCAATAATGAGCAATATTATGTTCGGTTTGTATAAGTTATTGATATACAGTATGTGCTTATCAAAATTGCGTGACTGTTATTACTTATATCACTGATTAAAAATTAATAATGACCTTTCTGTAGCTTTCCACAGAAAGTAAAGAGAGAAACATATAAAGGATTTTCAGCGAAATTATTTTACAATGATCCTCGTATAATGTAATTTAGTAAACGTGTCACAATATTAACTCACGTGAAAATAAACTGCAGAGTCACGTGGTGGACTTCATTTCGTCACGTAACCGCCCTTCCTTGCAAAACTACTTTCGCTCTGAAAAATCTTTTGCTTCTTCTGCAATCGATCTTTCAGCTAATTTGCAGTCCTCGTCTTTTACTATTTATCTCTTGCATTCTCGCTACTTCTATGGTTGTCAGCTGTTTGATTTTTATTAAGTTAATGGCGATCGCATGATTGTGAATAAAGATACATTTCTTTGTAACTTGATTATGGTATAGCCAATTTAATTTATTCTTTAAAATATCATAGAAAATCTTTATTGAATTCTAACGCATTATTTCTGCAATATAATCACACGTTACATATGGTAATAGTTATAAATATAGCCTATATGTTAGGACAGACATACTAACTGTCGTTTATGCTTATATTTATATAATCACTTTTAAAAATACAGTGTTGTTGCTTATCTCTTTATAATTATCGCGGTTTGTTGTAAATTTAGGTCACTCGATTGTTGTTTTTACACTCAAAATCGCAGTATTATGCTTTTAAATTCATTAATAACACGAAAAATGCAAAATTTCCAGTATACAAACGTGCTATTACGGTAACAATCGGCATTTATCTAAGAGTATATGATTTAGTACGGATTCTTCCCATCGAACGTGATAGAGGGGAAAAAGAATTCCATCAAGAACAAACAATCGAACGTAAGAAAAATTGAATATTCACAAGACAAAATAGAAATTTCCTTATAAAAATATCATCCTCTTACTTTAATTCACAAATATCGGGTACAGTCGATGCGAAAAATTCCATCTGCTACACATTCCTACAACCAAATTGTTTCTCAGATGAGATTCGCGCAGCAAATGGAAGCAATTTGCATCCCCTTGTGGAAAAACCACGTGATAACAGTAGCTTTGCAGTCTGCTAAAAGAGTAATCACGCGACTCCAAGAAGGAATCTGTCACGTGATCGTCTAATGACGCCATTTTGATGCCAAAGTAAACAACTGGAACATCCGCGCTATTGCAGCATCACTATACCAGATCATACGTGATATACAGTTAACAATGTCAATTGTATTATACCGAATGAACTTAAAATATAAACAATTTTTTTTTAATATTAAGTAAATTCTGTATGTAATAATCATCATTTTGCCATTCATATAATTATAATTATCATTATTAATGATGATATGCTGTTATAGTAATGACTATGTTGCAAATGATACGCCATTCTACATTTTAATGACAATAATATGGCAACGATGCTATCTTCTCTGTTAATTAAAATCTGTTGCTATTATAGCATAATAGGAAAAAAATAATAATAATTTTATTCTATTATAATAGAAAATATTTTGCTTTATAAATTAATAAAATTGCCATTATTATTATTAAGGTAGAAAGTTTAATGTTACTTGATTATTTGTTACTGTAGTAGCACTAGAACTATTAGAATTAAGGCTAAATATACCCTTGATACAGGAATTGTGATTGTTCTATAGTAAATTTTAATTACATTATACGATTTTCGCAAGTAATTCCCAAGTAACAAGAGTTTTATTTAACAGTTCAGTTTATTTATACTGTACTTTACATGGCAATGCGAAGACGTGGGGATGCCTCCAGGAAAGATCTTCTGTGTGAAGATGGTCCCTATTTAGAGTGAAAACCCTGAATACTCCACGTTTGCAGCTCGTTTGGGAGGCGTGAACCCACCACCAACTCCCAGTGTTCAGTGTTTTTATACACACGCCCACTGGTAAGCGACAGTTCAATATTGTTTCTATAAAGAAAAACAATTGGTTTGAGTTAATTACGTATTGAGTGACCTAAAATTTCATTAACATCGTACTATATATTTCTTGAAATTCATTTCACGAAAACTTAATTAAACAGAGTTTTATTGAGTTCAACTAAGCAACAATATATTGCAAAATCTGCTTTAGTAACATTATATTTAACTCCGAAATGGCAAGCATACATTTCGACTGAGCGTTACAAGTCAGCTGTAATAAACTAACATTACTACTACATGTTTTCTCAAATGGATTTTACCGATCGACACGAAATGCTAACCAACTAAAACAATATTTAGATAAATTCGAAGCGAAATACGCAATTCAATACGTGCCTCTATGGCAACAAAACAAGGTTCTGTATTCACAATACGCCTTTCTTTTTACCGATATCTAACCGTAAACGGCCTTATCGACTTACCGGTACTTTAGTAGCATTGACCATACGTTTTATCATATAGAACGCGTTATAACGGGGTCGCGATATAGAAAATAGGGTGATAAGACGTGCTATCGGGACATTTCGTGATGACGATAAGAAACGTGGATGGAAGGTTAATTGCAGCACATAGAACTTATTTAACCAGTGGGAGACGACTTGGATCAAATGTAGTTTATTTAAGAAGCAATAGGTGGGTGAGCAGATGTCCACTTTCTTCCTTTTTCCGCCATTAGTCGCGTGCAGCTTTAGTGGTCGGCATTGTATCCAGTGCATCCTTCATTCTGTCATCGATGCTTGTACTTCGTCTCGTTATTAGTTAAAGTCGGGATCGATGAAATTGGTTAAATCTTTATTTTTCGTTTGACGATGGCCTGCGAGATCTGTATGAGAGAATCTTTATTGATGGAAGATGGTGCCACGCAGCTAATACTTTAATTTGTTCTTGTTTGTCGTGTCTGGTTTGGCCTTAACTCTTTTACTCTGTAGGAACTTAACTAATTTTATTATCCAAGTAAAATGTAATTATCGTGATTCTCGCTATTGTTATGTATATATATATAATCACTGATTTATCTGTTTTTTCTAGAATTTCGCACTGAATCATTTTTTAAAGCGAAATTTAGTGTTTCATTGTAAATTTTTTTCTACTTGTTCAAAATTATCATGAAGGGTGATTACAATTAAACACTTTACGAATAAAGAACTATTGGGCAAATCTCAATCAAATTTAGTATATGCATTAAGGAGACAGCAGCGCCAATCTTTGCCCTAGCGGCTGAATTTTGAAATAAATTTTTTCCGAATGTCGACCGCACAAGAGAGTATGCATACCAAATTTGGTTGAGATTTATTTAATATATAGCTCCGAACATCTATCAATACTTTTTCATTATTATCACCTTATAAATTCATATTTTTATTATATATAATTTTGCATAACCTAAAAATTAACATTAAAAAATATATATATAGTTAATTTTTTGTACAGTTTGATATAATTTCACGTCTTTCTTTTAAAACATTGAAGCTTATCCATTTTATAAAAATAATGCAAAACTTTTTTTTACCGTTTCGTAGTAATTTTCCTAAAATTTTATATATTTTAATAATATTTTTTTTGTAATAAAATTTCGAATAAAAATTTCTTATCCCGTTATTTTCTTTAAATTTATGATTTTTCTATAAAATAAAAAGACGAAGATTTTTAGACTTTCGTAAAAACTTAAGAAAATTTACTTTCTTAACCAATAAATTTGATATTGTCCATGACGGACATTGTTTAAAATACCAAAATTTATTCATTTAGGGCCTATACTAAAAATATATATATAAAGTAGAAGTGATATAAATCAAAATTACTTTTAATAAATATATTTTCATATATTTTTATGGCTTTCGAAGAGATGCAGGCCCCATATTTACATCAGATTCAAGCTGCATCCCACTTCTCCAAAGCCTATTTTGTTTAAATTAGAGGCTTGAATATACATTTATTATATAATTTTAAAGCTAAAATATCAGGAAATTTAATAAAACTTTTTAATAGTAAATATATAAAAAGTTATAGGAGACAAAAATATAATTATAGAAATATTTTGAAGCGTATTCATGATTTTTGAAATTCTTGCATCAGCTCATTAAGTGAATAAAAAATTTTTCCAGGCAAATATAAAAATCGACTAGTTATTTATAAGCAACAAGTCAGTCTGTAAGTCATTATATGACAGCGGAGCGACTCATTAAAATTTTCAACTGATTCCAATGAGACATTTGGCACTTCTACACTAGATGATACTTTTCAGTTTAAACAACTGACTTTAAACTTTCCTTATTTAATAATATAACTTGTTACTATAATAATTTTGATGTCTCGTTAAAGAATATTTTACTGAATATCCGTTTAACGATGGGGATTATCTTGTATAGAGAGAGAGAGAGAGAGTACGAGGAGCATGAAGAATATGAGGAATAATTTATTATATGAGGATGCATTAGGTAAATTTATATCCTCATATAATTTGTAGATTAGTGGTGTAGAATATGGATGTTTAGTTTGCTACAATACGCTGGAATATTATATGATAGGAGCTTGATTTAATGGTAGACATGTTGACTCGTAGGAGAAATTACAATTATTATAAAGTGGGATTATAAAATAGAAAGAATATTTAAAATGTATCTAAGGAGGTATAAAATGCTTTTATTAAAAGGGAATATTAGGAATATTACATGGTATGAAACGTGGAAACATTATATAAGTCCGGTACAAGATATTTGATTGGGATGTGGCTATGCAACACATGGACAATCCACCAAGTGGTGAGCTTCCCAAGAGGATATTTTATGAGAAAATGGCACCTATTCATGTATTAGGAAGATGAAAAAATCCGGAAAACTCCAAGCGACTAGTTCCATTGGCCAGGTGCGAAACCATGATCAATGGACCATGTTCCGTTGTTTGTCCACTAGACCACTAATGGACACTAGAAGATACTTGGAGCATCATAAAAATGCTTGCGACTAGAATTGATTTATAGAATAATTAATAAATTAGAAACATTTTTGAATATTCTTTATTACAAAACTTAAAAGCAATCAAAACTTACGCAAAATATTTACATAAAATCTAAATTAAAACTAACAGAATTCTCATCAACACACGTTTCTATCACGAAAATTTGGAGTGTTTTTAAGAAAAATAATGTAAATTCTATAATAGAAACTGCCATTTAAATTAGTTTCCACCGTTTCCTGACAAAAAACGGGAGGAAACGAGTAAAAGAAACTAATTAAAATGAGAAAATTTTTGTTAATTTTTTAAAACTCATTTATTAACTTAAATAACAAAGAATAGAATTGAAATTGTTAACGTTAGTGATTTTGCATTAGGATCGACGTTGGGCGTGGAATAGGAAGCAATTTAATCCAAATTAAAATTTTCCTTTACCGTAGACATCATTATAAAAATTTTTAAATTAAAGAAAAAATGGAAGTAGAGCCGAAGAAGGAATTTTTCTCTTGTTTCCATTAAAAAAGAAGGCTCAATAATTATGCCTTTGCGTGTAGCGTATCTTTGGAAACCTTTACCTTGTATAGTTTTTCCATTTTAAACTTTCCTTTTAAGTAGGAAAAGTTGTTCTTAGCCATCATTTTTATTTCTTTATTCTCTTTTTTTATTATTTTATTGCAAACTTTATTTTCTGTGTTTAGAAAGGAGATTTTATCGCATAAAATTTAAACTATTTCTTTCATAAATACTACAAATTACCTCAGTGGATAGAAGATATAATAACTTTTTATTTGCCATGATTTAAGCATTACCATTAATTTAACATTAAATCCTTGAATTTGGAAGTTTAGAATTTCTCTCTTAAATTATAGAATTTTGCTCTACAGTCGTTATTATATTTTTATACGTAATTTAATACGAGATTTCTCACTTAAATGCTAATCAATTTTATACATAATTTGTGAATTTTTGGTCTTCAAATTTATGGGTTTTTAATTCGAAACTTCTAAAATTTAGAAAATTTCTAGATTCAATATTTGGGCACGAAAGAAGATTAAAGGGCAAATTATAGTTTATAAGAAGGATGCAGAAGATAAATCTCTTACTACAATTTATTATACTTAGAGAAGAAATAACAGGAGATAAATGAGGATAACTGTGTTTAATTTTAGAGGTTTTACTCCTAACTTTGAGTTTATTATTTCCTATAATAAATTAAAAATTGTATAATAATAGATAAAGATTTTTAAAAATAAACTTGCATTATTTCCAATTATTTGTTACTTAGAATTTTAGGAAAATTTACCGATAAAAATTCGAATTTTGATAAATAATAATGACTCATAATGGAGATCTTCAATGATTAAACTAAAATCCTTCGCTACAAAATAACTTTTTAATTATAATTAATTTAATTAACATTTAAAAATTTAATTATTTAACAAAATTAACCACTAAATATTTAACAATAAAAGTAATTTTGTAGTGAAAGATTTTAATTTAAACATTGAAGATCTCAGTTACGAGTCATTTTTATTCTCCAAAGTTCTAATTTTTCTTGATAAATTTTCCTAAAATTCTAATTAATAAATAATTGGAATTTTAAAAAATCTTCTTAGAATTTAATGATAAATCTTTCTCTGTTATTATACAATTATTAGTTTGTTATAGGAACCAATAAACTCTGAAAATTAGAAGTAAAAGACTGAAGGTACCAGTTACGACTCATTAATATTCGGCAAAATTTTAATTTATATTGGTAAATTTTCTTAAAATTCTGCAGAATTCTCTATGAAAATCAAGAATCATCCACCCACAAATGCGAGATTTATTCACCATAAAATTCGATCCAACGAATCTTTCTCTAAGTCTCTACTTTCTTTGATACAGATCTACTAGGATTTATGAGTTTCTCTTATGGTTTAGCCCTTATCAAATTTATCGAACGAGATATTTTCTAACGATAACGTGATTTGAAAATTGTTTAACAGTAGTAACATTCTAATCACGTTTCACAACCATATCACGAAAGAAAATAATTACTTCGTTGGAGAAGATAAGGAAAGAAAGAATCCTGTATGTTTAACAGCATCACACTTATCTACAAAAAAAGTGATTACGTATTAATAAGATAATTGATTAATTATCGTGTTACATCTTTATTATCATTCTATAACAATTAAAACCCGCTACCGTCACCTGGTTATACTTTATACACGCGAAAAGACGTAATCTATGGCATATGAAGTGTTCAAAGATACGCATCTATCTGGATAACGTGATTATTCTATCATAAAAATATGGCATAATATATATGAGGTGACAACTGGTGACAAATTAATGTGCATAATTCTTACATTGGGCCATTCATTTTCCTTACTTTTGAAGTTTAATTTTACGATAGGTCAACATTGCAACAAAGATAATCTATGATAACTCGGCCTTATACGTTATGTGAAGCATTAATAACGCTTAAACAAATTTTACTAGTTTAAAAGGGAAAAAATTAACTTTATAAATATTTAAAATATAAACTCGTTTATTTAAAATACAAGCCTAAACCTTTCCATATAAATAAATCATTAGAAGTATCCGCAAAGAAATCCCTGAAACTTGATTAGCATAAACACGTGACTGGGTTGTTTCCTCCTTTGCAGGGAAGTCACGTAATTGAATTTTCTGCTAGAAGGGACTGTTCAATGTTCTTCAACTCGTATAGGATTTTCCAATGATAAACAACTTTATATATAATATTATAGAATCACGCGAAATAGGAGGTATATGTCAACGAAATTGAACAGATACTCCCTACTTTATTAAAAATGTAACTAGTCACGAGATATCTTTGTTATTGCCGTAAAAGTAAAGAAGTGGCAAGTCACGTGGGCTAAGTTAACTGAAAATTTCGAAAATATCACGTAACGTTCGATGGACAGGATTTGATTTCAGAAACACTATAAAGTTTCACCGAAAGGGAAACTTATTTTCCCTACGATAAGAGCACTTTACGCCCGGAAAATAAAAATAAATAAATAAATTTTTTTCGAAAATATGTTACGTTTCTATCGAAATAAAATTTTTATTTTTCTAGAAATTTTCTAACGCTTCAACCTGATAAAATTTCTTCTACTGAACTGTGTTGCGGGTTCAATACATTTATAGGAGTATGGAGGGTGTTTTTTTTCCTAAGCTTCGATTGTTGGGATTTATAATTTGAAAAAATATATGTATTAAAAATCTCAATTAAGTATTTTAGTTCGGGTCGATGAAGAGGAAGATCCGAAATTAATGGAGAATATGTAATATATGCGGAAAGAATATGAAAGAGAGAAGCGCAGTCATCAATATTTATGATTCTTTCTATCAAACTAGTGGAATGACAACTCGCTAAATAATTTTTTTCTCTCTTCATTTATTAAAAAAGTTTTGCTCGGGAGTTAAAATGCCAAGTTTTATTCTTCGATTGAAAAACATTACCATATTATTCCCGTGTGAATACGTCCAGGAATGATATTGAAAATGCTTACAAGAACTGGAAACAATGTAGAAATTCTCCAATATATCTAGCGTATACATTCCTAGCATATATCTTACATCCTTAGCATATATTATATCTCTAATATATACAGCATATAATACTTAGCATAAAAAGCACATTCACCCCTAGAATACATATTCTAAGCATATATAATATATACATCCCTAGATTATATATCATATGCATCCCTAGCACATAAATCACATACATTGCTAATACATGCAGCTTATGCATCCCTAGCATATAAAGCATATACATCCCTAAGTTTCTCTTAAGTTCCTTGTTTAATCTTTGAATTAAGTCGATAGAAAAGTAATTATTCAGGTTAACTAACTTCATCTATACTTTAGCTTACAGAACGTAACGATTAAATTGTTTATAGGATTATAAACTTATCCTAAATCAAATTTATAGAAATAAATTGCAATTTTGGTTATAATAATTACTATAAGACTTCCTCAGCATAAATTTAGAGGGGCAAAAGTTAACTTGTGTTAAATATATTAACGATAAAATTTACCGGAGTTAAGTTAATCGGAGTGGAATTTAATCTCTTTTACGTGTTTAAAAAGAATAAAATTGACTTAAATAATACTGATTAAGGAGAATTAATTCATTACAATTTGTATTCAGCATAGCTAATTTCGGTTAAAGTTTGATTATATGTTTGTTTACCCTTTAGAAAGCATTTACTCTCATTCAGAATATGTTTCATCGATCAAATTAAACAATTTAAGTCTAAATTATTGTACATTTAATGTTCTCTCATAAGCTTACATTAATTCAAATTCTATGCTGAAAAACTAGAGTAAGACTTATATTTCTCGTGTAAAATGTTGCCATTTTACGAATTTTTCAGTTTAAATTTCAATATTTCGAGTCTAAAACTTCCATTAAATTGTATTTCAAGCTATATTTAACTTGTAATTTAGATAACCCGTCACGAAGAACGGAAGAAGCATGGATATAAAATACTCTTGGAATAAAAATAAGAAATAAAAAGTCTTGATTTTCTTAGCGGTTAGAAAAATAAATCAATGGTAACTTATATAATAAAATGAAGTAAAAGCCAACAGCCGAAATATAACTGGAGGCTAAGAAAATACAGTATAAGATATATCGCTGCAGAGATAAGTCATAATTTAGTACAGGACAGTGACAAAACTGGATAAGAAATGTCGACCAAGACGGAAATTGGGCGGAAGACGTGACACATACAAGTTAAAAAAAATTGCCTTTATTGCATTAATAAAAGTGACAAGTAGTATTTAACGCTTACAACACGTCAGTTATGTAAAGTTGCATCGATAAAAATACAGATATTTTGAATATTTATAATAAATCTTCGTGCCTAAAATAAAAAATAATAATAATCAGTTGCTTTATGCGACGATTCTTCTACATGTTATTGAATGATTTATATGTAATTTTAAGTCTAAAAAAATCTAAATTAGCATAAATTTTGAACTGTCACTTATCAAAAATATTCTAAATTAAATTTTTCTATATTTCTGTATAAATTTATTAAGATTTTTGCAATTTACTATACAAATCTTGCGTTGATAAGAGAATTCACTACTACGTAATTGAATAATACTCCAACTAAAGAACCAAGAGCAACAATACTTTATAAGGAAATTTAAGACATATTTTGTGGAAAATTTACTTATTAATAGTGCTTATTAGAAAATACAAGATAAGTATTATAATATAGAAGAAGAAAGCTGACGTGCACCCTTCAAAAAGTTTGTTAGATGAATATTAACAGTTACAGTAATTACGATGCTACTGTGGTTACGCTAGATTAGCATTGTTAAAAAGTTTTTAATCGTTCTCCACGTTAAGTAACAGGATCGAGGTCGACCACATTAATTACTTGCATAATAAAGTCGAGAAGTCGAAAATGGCAGCATTAAAAGTCAACAATGCGAAAAGGACGTCAGTCTACAACCTTTGCACCGAGTTGCAATTAGAAAATATTATTTGAGTTAGTACTTTCTCTCTCTCTATTTTTAAATCTGAAAATGTTAATTGTCTTCTCTCGATAAGACTGAATAAAATCGTTATTCGCTAATGAGAACTTTAAACTTCGATCTAAGCTATTTTTAAGTGTTAGGCGCATCAGTCTAATGCATCTTTCTACTTGTCACATGGCGTATTTTACTAATTTACTGCGTGTTTTTTGTACTTTTAGTGCTCTAATTCAAAATCCGAGCATATTAAGAGGGAGAATGCCTGTTTTTTTTTTTTACGTGTAATTAACTACTGTAAACTGGAGAAGGCTTCCACATCTCTTAATTACTCCTCCTACTGTAGTAGCATATTAAGTGTGTTTGTTCCTTGATACCTTTCTCAATTAATTAGTCTATCCCATATGAGATTTCATGATATTAATTCAGAAATACTTGATTTTTTCGTAATTTTATTCACATTCGTTCCATATTTATCGAAAATTTTTAGGTAAAGTTAATGTTTTCTCCTGTTACCATAACAGTATCGTGATGTTTAGCTAAGCTTAAGATATTCGTAAGCTAAAGATGAGTATCCTAAAATTAAGAGGATTATCCTAAGCTTAAGAGGCGAATCCTAAACTTAGTTCAAGAGCCTATCCAGTTAAATGCATAATAAAAGTCGAACAAACGAATGAAAACTAAACTGGATCGATGAAGAACTGCACAGAAGTGATGGAGAAGCGACACGAGTAAAGGGAGTAAGGAATGTAAAATGTTTTCTTTTTTCCGAGTCTAGAAATTTCAATCTAAGAAAAATAAATTCAATTTTTTAGTAGTTTAAAACTATCAAAAATGTACAATATTCCTTAAGATTTAAAAATTGAAAGGGTCTATAAATTTATAAATTTAAATGGTTTCTGCGCCAAACTGTTTAACGTTTTATAAAAATGTCTCCTTTAATTCTCGTCAATGTTGAAAGTAGATAATTGATAAATTAGTTTCGGAAATAGCATTAATGAAATGGTTTTTCTGTTTTTAAATTTTAATTTGCTTAAACTTTTTCTATTCGTTGTCCTTTTGTGTGTATTAAATTTAGGCTTTGAAACTCATTAGAATGAAATAAATTTTCTTATTTACATAAAACTGGTGGCATCTTTTATTTAAATTATGTTTTTCAATTTATATTTCCTCCAATTTTATAATATTTAGGATTATAAAATTCCTATAATCAATTTAGTACTGACAAAGGAAGGGTCAGAGGAGTTTCACTCTCACGAGGACCTCAAAGATATCTGTTATGAATTACTCATTTCATTGCATTTCTTGCCTTATTTTATCAATTTTTAAATATTTTTTGTTGTTTTTTTTTAATATATTAAGAATCTCAAAAAGGCCTCACACAAAACGTGAGAGGCCCTAGTAACAACTTTAGCAAGTTGCTACGTTACTTTTTATCGTAAAAATTAATTAATATTTTTATATTTTATATTTTTACAGCTATCAGAGTGATTAGTTAACACAAATCTGTCTCCAATTGCGAGTAATTTAAGGAAATATTTTCAGTGAGAAAGCATTCACATCAACTAAACTTAGTTGAGGACACGCATTAGCACTTGATATAACATAGTAACAACAAACAAGTATCTTACATAAATAGTGGAATGTGGAATAAAATTGTTAACACAAGTTGACACAGCTACACGTTTCCCTCTTCACTTTTTTGCAATGAAGTCATAAATCACGCAAAATACTTCACGAAACCATTTTACGCAAGATGAAGTACGTTACCAATCACTGTTGCGTTAGTTATATCTAAAAGTTTTTTATTATAAGAAAGAAGGAAGTGCGATATAAGTAGCTCTATGCCATCCTGGCAACCACACAATCGCTTCTTGTTTCTCTATAAATAGGTCTACTCTCAGCATCCATCTGAATCACTACGTCCTTGCTCTATGGCATCCAGACTTACATCTTCTCTAAACAGGGCGAAACTACTTTATTAATCATCCTACTCTTCACGCTTTGATGATCTGATCGATTTTTATCATTCGCTATTCCCGTACAGCCACTAATGTGTAAGGAATTTTTGCACTTACTTCTCGTAGGGAGTAGCAAGAAAAATCGCTTGGATGAAAGGTTTTTACGCTTTATCTCGATTTAACGATAAGTCAGATAAGTCTAGTCGGACTGAATTACCTCTTTATAGCGCTTTTCAGATTAAAAAACTCACAAAATTGACGTTTGTGACTATCCGGATGGAGTGGTTAAACAATAAGATTAAGGTACTCTAGTAGAGTGCTGGCTTTACCAAATGTTGCAACCTTGCAAGGAGAAGTTCTTTTCAACATCTTAGGGTACTTTACATCAAAAGAGTTAGTGGAGCGATATAATAAACGAATTAAAGTATGCAGAAAATTTCTAAAAAGCAACGTAACTCGATCTCTACATGCGTAACTCTTCTTCCATTTTTTTCTATAAATTCCTTCCACGTACAAAGCGATTTAATCTGACCATTCTCCTTGTTAAAAACGTAAACTTGTATAATAAAAAATGCCATAGATTTTATTTATTTCCCTATAAATATCTCAGAGAAAATTAGGTTATAAGTTTGGAGTTAGAATGAATCGTTTGGGTCTGCACTTTAATAATTTAATATATAAAACTCCCTGTTCTGGATTCTGATTAGATTTCTTTCAGTTACTAAATGCATTTCTTTGACTAGTTTTTTTTTGTCTTTACTTATTTACGACTTGTTTCATTCTGGAAAAGTTTCTATAGAATGCGACAAAATAGCTTTCGGAATTGTCTCTATACATACTTAAGTAGAGAATTGTATTTAAACTTTTGTTTTATGGACCGAAGAATAGACGTATACAAAGTTAATGAAGATGCAGCTAGGTCAAGGATCGCTAAATTTTGTCTGGAAACAGCTTGGAAGGGAGCTGCAACTCTCTGTTCAGTTGTATATGTGAGAGAATGCATCTTGCTGTTTGTACTTCTGTACGTATCAATGCATCCCAATAGGGTAATCTTGTTCTATTGTCGCATTTTTGATTTGTATGTCTTGGTGATGAAAGTAGTTTGATGTGTAAGTATAGGACGAAACAGCTAAAAAAAATTGGATTAAGGGAGATCGATAATGGATCTCTTGAAGTTCGGAGAATTTATTCTGTATAATCCTGCAATTTTACTTATAAAATAGGTTTAACTTTAAACAGATTTGTAAAATATAGCTTTAAAAAATAATGTATATAAAATTTGTTGAATTTTTCAAGAATAATGTTAATATATGCCTATGTCTTTTACTCAATAATCTATTTAATTTTATGCGTTTTATAGCTCCATTTATTGTTTTATAAGACTGTAATTTCTTGGAAAATATGAAGAAATTTACAATAAACTAAATAAAAATAAATTTATGAGAAATTAAACCGAATTTCTCTTAATCTGATTACTTTCTTTCCAACAATGTCAGAGTTTAATTTGATTTTATGTGATACAGCAGCTCAAGTCTGCCAACAAACACCTCTTGGCAGATCGGGAGCCTCACGGAAAGATTTTCTATGGGAAACAGCCCCTTATTTATGTGTTAAACACATGAAGAAACCTGAAAAACTTCACGTGATCAGCCTGTGAGGCGAGAGACCGCGACCAATGTTCAATGTTACGTGTTCAATGGTTTTATCCACTCGAACCACTGATGACCGGTTTAATTCGACTAAAAACCTATAATTATTATCAACTGACCACTTGATTTATCTTTATTATGCAATTATCACCTCATCCTTTCGCATTATAAGATTCTTAAACATTCCAGATTTCCATAGTGCATTAATGCCAAGTAAAAGGATGGCTTAACAATGATCGATACCTGTTCAACTGTAATCTAACCGACTTTATATGCAATAATCGCAAAGTTTACAATGAAAACAGGTTTAAATTAATATTTTTATAGAAAAAAATTATTTGAAGGAGTTACAAAATTTACAGAAGCGAAGATAATTATGACTTGTTTCATTATTTTATTACATACTTTAATGGCGGCGTGTGGCATTTCGATATATCCTTATGCATTTATTATAAGGTGTAATATTTTATACGTTGTTTAGAAGCTTATAACTTTGTTAGAACTAAGCAGAAAGCTAGATTAACCAGGATCGATAGTGTATTTCCCGAAATCCAACCGTCGTAAAGCGGATATAATATGCAGATTCGTAGACGTAATTAATCAAATTATCTGTAAAATTTACTTTATTTTGAGACAGTAATAATAAATTACCATATGACAAAATAACTGCAACCAATCAGTAGATTCTTTATACATTTTTTAAGGGTGCAATCTAAAGAAGTAAAGATTTTCTTGGAAACAAACTAAAAAATTGGATTAGAGAGAATCGATACAAGATCCCCTATAATCAAATCGACTTTATATCTGATTATTCTGTAATTTATCAGCAAAACTAGCTTAAATTTGTGATTTTTAAACGATAATTTCTTTTCTATAAGATACAAAGTTACTGTTGTAGTAACTACTACTGCACATCTACAACGATTATTATATAAAATAAATAATAAGTACACGCTTCCGTAAGGTTAAATGTTTTGTAAAATAAGAGAATGTAGAATTAGGAAAGGGCATACAAAAGAATTTTTAGAAATGGAAGAAATTTTCTCGACAAAATTCAATTTTATCGGAATCATTCTATTGCCTCGCAATTTTATTACTGTATCTAATGCAACTGTAGTTTTAATATAAAAGCATAAGTCATAATCCGATATAAAGGAGTGGCATGTGGTTTTTATTGTCCTGTCAGTTTTTACGATATTCAATAAGTTGGCGAAGGAACTTTCTTTGTTTACTCTTACAAATTGACCTACGAAATCACACTTTAAACTTTTTTTCTTTTCCTTCTTATTCTTTAGTAAAACTGGAAAAGAATTTACTCGAGTGAATGATTTTAACAGAGTAAATTGAAGTGTTTTCCAACCCATTTACGTTATCTAAACCAAGAATTTAGTGCCCATCCCACTTTCATGCTACATTGTGTACCGATGCCACAAATGTCTTTCATCCTCCGCATCCCTTCTGCTTCATTTGTATACAGAATATTTTATAGTTTTTACTACGCATACTATGGATGATAAATAAGTTTCTTCAGCTTGGATAACTCCTAAAGGATTCCTTTTATTGTCTGTATTGTTTATCTTTTATCGAAGAATTCCTCTCTGGATAATAAATTTTCCATGTTGGATCAATGTTGAAGTTTTAGATCCGTAACTAACGACAAACGACGTGTTTAAAATGTTTTTTTTTATAGTTGATTAATTACAACAAATGGACACGAAACACACAAAATTTCTAAATTATATCTTTATTTATTTGTAATATATTATGTGAATTTATCGAATTTTGCTTGCAGAATTTAATATTTAATAGATCAAAGTAATTAAAAAAATCTGAAATAATTAATAATTCATAAAGTTTAAAATTAATTAAAGATAAAAATTTATAGTTTATAAGAGGGGAAAATGCGTAAAAGTTGTAGGAAAAACATACTAAAATGTCGAAAAAATGTATAAAGTATGTCAAAAATTCGAAAAATTCATAAAAATATATAAGTAGGAAGAATACTTTTTAAATTTAATAATTCCGACACGTTTTTTTCACATCTTAAACATTGAGGAAATGCAATTCTTCGAATGTTATTTAGAAAAAAAAATTACACAATATATTCTAAAAAAAGGAGAGGAAACAAAGCATATTTTTCCTTGGAAACTTGGAAGAGATTCAAGTAAATCTGTTGTTGTTTTCGGCGACTTTTTTCTTCTGATGTATATCCGTCTCGAAAGCCATATTAAACAGTCATAAACAGGTGTTTAGAAAGTTTCACATCACACAGGATCATCAGTCATTGCCTTTACGTAGGAATTATCGTACGGGGATTTTCTAGAAAGCAGAACAACTACATTTTCTAACACATCAGTTGATAAATGCTAACCACGAATAAGCGAGTTGCGTGACTGTTTCGTGCCATCTTTAAAACAAACTTCAATTGTTGAGAGAGTTCCGATGAACAGTACTTAAAATGATACGGTAAAAGTAATTAAATAAATTTTCAAGCTTGGTTATTTATAGAAAACTTATACGTTTGCCTATATAACTTTACTGCCAATCGGTATCTTTCGTGGTGTAGGAATTACTATCGAGTCTCTAGAGATAAATAAAAGATTTAAAGGAACGGGAAACGGGAGGAGAATAGGAGAGGAATACAGAAATAGTACATAAAAGGATAGACAAAAGGTAAACGTAGAGAGAAGGGAGGATGAGTATGAGCAAAGGAGAGATGAACAGGAAGATACAGGATAAATATAAAGATAAAATGATGCGATGTTATTCATATACAAAACAGACATTAAATAACTAATAAAATTTTATAGTAAGTAACATAAAAAAGGCATAAAAGTGAAAAGAATATGGTTCTATCTTCTTTAGTGATAAGAATTTACAGTATTATCACTCGTTTACTAGGTGATTTCAACTTTACAGGTAATTTCTAATTCTTCTATTATTATAAATTGTATTAATTAAAGCAGGACCCATTTATACGAAACAGTGAGATAAAGTGGTTAAGAAATTAATAATAATAATGAAAAGATGTTAGCAAAAGTGGGCAGAATTAATAACGAAAGTTAAGACTGCAATACAGAAAAAGGATACCCACTAGTGAGACAAACAAGCAGCATCTTCTAAGTAATATAAGAGTAGAAGTTGTTTATCTATTATTGGATGACTTTTGTTTCTGGTAATAAATGAAAGTAATGTTGAATATAGAAGAAGTATTATCTGAAGAAGTATAGAAACTTTTATATACTTTAATCCTTTTTATAAGTAGATTATAGGGACTAGAACACGACTCGTAAATTACCATTTATATAAATTGCACTCTACACTTATAAAATGTATAAAGTAAACACAGATTGTATTTATCCAGTAAATGCGATGAAATAAATTTAATAATTTTAAAAGAAATAACTTGAATTTTGCTACTTTATAAAAGTAAAGAAAGCTAATTTAACTATTGCCAAACATGTTATTAACTTGACAAAGGGGATTATAATTTTTTTTTAGTCTAGAGATTCAATGGTAAGCTCTTTAAATAGGAATTTCTTACTGTTATATTTAGAAACCATTTTACTAAATAAACTAATATTTTAAAGAACGAATGATTTAGGGATATATATTAAGAAAAAACCGCGATATTTCCCTAACAATTGGGGGAAAATGCAATTACTTATTAACATTCTTCTTTTACTATTTATTGATAACTTATTAAAATTCTTATTTTTTATAATTTAGAAAATTATTTAAAAGAGAGTATTTAATAAATTATAAGAGAAACTTTTAAAGTTAAAATTATATATGTATATATTTTGATTATAATAGCCATTTTAGTATTTTTCTGCATTTTTAACAAGTAAACAATAGATTAATGTATTGAATTTTTAAAAATTTATTTAAAAATTTTCAACTATCGTAAGGTTTTCTTAATACTTAACACAAATTAATAACAGAATCAAAAGTTTTCATGCCATAATTGCATAAAATTCATTCTGATCCCGCTTTATTTTCCCTCAGGTGGTGTTGGTTTTCTTACTGAGTATAGCTTCTCTCATCATCTACATGATCGATGCTTCCAGGTAAGTTTCTTCATCCTCGCTTCAAACAAATTAAAAATTAATCGAATTTACTCATCTGCTATGAATATACTTTGAATAATTTACATGATCAATTAGTATATTTTAGTTTTAAGACGTTTATAACTGCTCCGTTTCATTGCGAGTGCTTCAAAAAAGTGCATTTGAGTATACTCCTTTAGAATTTTCTATGGACTAAACAGGGCATTTATTTGGCTTCTTAAATTTATCTGGGTTATTCTGGGCGATTCCTGTCGACAAAAGAGGATTTTTGAACTTAATTTGCTAGAAAACAAAATCTCTATCCGGAAAAGATTCATTGGTATTCGGTTGTAGTTCGAAGGAAAAAAAAAAAAAAAAAACACATTTCTTTCATCATCCATCGTTGTCTCATGCAGAAAATACAACAAACTTAAAAAAAAAGCAATTGTTAAATTTTCCAAATATAAAAATAAAACTTTAATTTGTGGTTTTATTCGTTTTTTAACGAAATTATATAATATTGTACACAAAAACCTGTCTAAAACTGAACTTGTCTAACACGGAAACGCTCCTAAGCTGGAATAATTTCGATAGGATGCGATTCGGCTTATACAGGTTTTACTGTAATAATTACGGTTAATTAATTTCTGTCTGGGGTGTGTTATTTAATGTTATTTAGTATAAATAATGTATGAAAATTCGTGAATATTAAAAAGGTATTAGAAAAAAAATCGACTGAATAAATTAAAATGTTCAACACTAGATTTGTACACTAGGATTATCATAATTAAAGCGTAAGTGTTCAGAGAGCTTCCTATAGAAAGAACTACTGGGCAAATTTGGTGTAGATTCTGTTCTGAGTGTGCAGTTTCGATTTGCGGGAAAAAAAAATTTTACTTTATGATTCAGCCGATAGGGAAAATTTGGCGCTGTGTACAAATTTTTTCCTAGCGGCTGTCCGGTAATGTACTGTACTGTACATATTACGTACGCTTTCTGGTATAAAAAGATCCGCAAAAATTCTTCGGAGAACAGTCGTGGTACTCTCTTTGCCTGCTTGTGTGTTGCTTGTTAAACTCTTGACATCAATTCCACGTTCCAAATACTCCCGAAATTCGTTCGTAAACGTACATAATATTCACACTGAAACAAAAGCGCCAAATTTGCCCTAGTGAATAAATTTTGAAATAAAACTTTTTTCTGAAAATCGAAACCGCATACCAAATTGCGGTGAGATTTGCTTAATACTACTTTCCACAGAGAACTTTGAACATCTAACCTTTATCATCACCCTGTAGATATAAATAGGCGAAAGTGTTAAATTATTAAATAATTTAAATTGAACTATTAAAGAAGTCGTCGAGTTGAACATTCGTCACAAAGTCAGGTGTTATGCAGGAATTGCTTATAGGAACCACGTTATGTGGAAAGTTTTGATTTTGATCTCACCTTACTGTATTCCTCAATTCGACTCCTTGACTAGTGGCAAAAAGGGCAATTGCCTGGAGACCCCCGCCAACATGGGACCCCAAATTAATCTTTTATGAGAAAATATTTTTCCCCAAAAATTCCCCCGAAGAAAAATGTCTGAAATCAACACTGCACGTGGGGGTCCCCTAATTTAAATTTGCTGGGTGCCAATGAAACTATAACGCTCCACTCTCCCCTTGGCGTCACAGGCAATCAAAAGAGGGATGTGTATGGGGGAAAACACCCCATGCTCCTTGGTTTAACTAATTTATAATATAATACCGATAGAAATCTATAGCAAGAATTAAATAATATTAATAGAGATTCGAAGAATTTCTAATGCTGAAGTAACATTTTGGAGCTAGTAACGTTTTAATAAAGTTGTATATGGATTTATTATACGACTTTTATCTTCCTGCAACTAGAAAATTAAGCATCAGATAAAGCCACCATAAGTCTAACGTGTAAGTTTACTTCCTAACCGTCGATGGTGGAGTAGGAACCATAAAACATTTGGTCCGATCGGTAAATAAAGTCTGATACCGCCATTAAATTGTAGTATTTCCATCAAAAGGGAAGCTAAATCGATGCTTTCTCCTCCAGACGACACCGTAAACATTGATCAAAGATTTACTGCACTCCAGCTACAACAGAATAAAAATATGTACGTCATACATATTTGATTCGTCTTCTTATAAATAATTAATATGTAATGGAAATTATAGGAAAAAAATATCCCTCCTCCTCATCCTCCTTCTTCATTTAATAAATCTTTAACCCTATTAAATATATTGTAAACTGTTTCTACTCAATTATACAAGAAGTTGGCAAGTGACGAGACGTGAAGAAGCTCGTAGGACAAGCTTTATTAAATTCGTTTTTAAGAAAGGAATTCGGACTTTCTGCGACTTTAGCATCTGAAGAAAACTTCTTCCTTGTTTCCATGACGACAACTGGTTCGTAATGTCGAAGCTAAACGTTACGTGAACCTCTTTTTATCGATATCGCTCTCCGTTTTCCGCAGACGAGTCAATAGAAGATGCTTGTTACGTTGATGGAGATTTTTTGCCTCCTACACCTGTCATCGAGGCTGCTATCTACTAAATAATTACAATATACTACATCTGTTATCTAATTAATTATTTCAAGCAGTTTGTAAGTCAAATTACCATGAATTACTCATAATATTTGGCTGTTATTCGAAGAAAAGATACAGTGTCCGTATCAAATACTTATCTCAATTATGGTTAAGCTGCTATAAATATTGTAGATTACCGAATATTTCGAGTAGATAGGCATTTCCGTTAGTGCATAATGTCTACTCTGTCCGACGAATTGTTATTTAGTTATAAGTCACGAACTTGCGTGATGAAACACGATAAAATAACACCATCACCGATTGGACATATATAACGCAACGTTGTAAATAAACGAATTCTTCAATGAACAAAAATTATTGTGACGTCATCACAATGCTGGGCTGCAGTTTTTAAGCATATTTTTAATTTATTTAATTTAAAATATACGATCTCGATCTCATATTAGTAGTGTTTACCCCTGTACGTCATGCTTTTCCTGATAACAAGAGAGTCGTGCCGGTCATTTATATACCTCCGTTGTGGGGAAACTTTTGAATTAAAATAACTTGACTTTCGGTCTAGAAAAGAAGTTCCTATATAGTTAATTGGGGTCTCTTGCCCCTACTTTTTCCATATTTGGTCTCGAATTTTATTTATCTAACACTGCTCTCAAGATTAAGGAAGGACAGACATTGTATATTTACAGATGTACTGTACAATTTTTTTCAAATTGTGGCCCAATAAAGCATCAGGAAAATAGCATTTTATGTACTCTTTACCACTGAGAATTTTACGTTTAATCAGTTAGTAAACCATTTTTTTAATTGTAGAGTTTTGAATTACGTCCAGACTCGCCGTATCGTGAGCCATTATCGGAACGATTTCTGTTTCTTTGAACCTATTCGATGACAGATGAGCATTTGATCCTCCAAACGCAATTAGGCGAGGATAAGGATTACGTCAACACATTAGGATGAAGCTTATCTATCGCATCTTATCTTCTTCATCTTTGCTTTCACTGGTTTAGGTTTTCGTTAACGGATGACATTTGGACAAAATACGATCATTAAGGTTACGTGTCATCAATCGAACGTCTATTAAACGAGAGGTTTGGGGGTGATTAATGTCTCGAGCCTTTTAATTACGTTTGGCGTCAACCGAATTAACTTCCGTTTCCGTTTTGCCTTCTTTTAAATGGAAGAAAGCGAATTAATAAATGACGATTAATATACTAAATACATGAATATCGTAACATATTGCACTACTGCTCCCCCCTTTGATGGAGTTGATAATTACCATTTTTCACTTACGTAAAATGGTTATTGTAATGAGGTAATGAAAAGTTTCGTTAATTAGAGTTTATGCATATTTATATGTTTACGCGGCTAAATATAGTCGGTAGATTTACATACCGAATGAAATTTGTAGTGTTTTCTATTACGTACTTGGTTTTCCCATATCTGTAAGCGCCTTGGGGTGCCTTTAGGGTATAAATTCGCTTTATAATGAGGTCAACTTTAAATCGAGGAACTAACAAGGAAGAGAAAAGACAAAATAATCCCTTTAATGCACGTCTGGAAATGGATCCAAAACCATCAGAATTGTTCGATTTTTTATTCCATTTCTATAAGCCAAAAATTCTGTAGATTTGTATTGCATTCAGAGGATTTTTTGTCCATTTTAAAGGATTTTTTGATACTGTTTTTTCCGTGAATTAAAGTATATGATAGGATAAACGCGAAGAATTGACCAAGACGTCAACGATTTTATTGATGACATGGCAAATATGTAACTTGCTAAGTGCTTATCTTCCTTCGTGTGGTTAGTCCGGAACTCGAAGTTGTCGTTTCATTCCATTATTACAGAAAAGACCTTTATAAATTTATATATATTTAACCTCAAAATATAAGGATTTTATATAATTTTCTCTTAATTCATCACAAATTATTGATTAAACCCATGAGAAATCCCTTGTGTAGAAACATAGCTCACTCCTAAACAATTTTCTGTGTACAAATTCAGTATACATCTATTTAAATTACAGGATATCATAGAATTTTAAATCCATTTACAGGATTTAATATAATTTTCTATTTTCTAAATTATAAAACATTCCATTTAGAGCGAATATATTAAAATCTTCATAGCAATTGATATAGAGACTTATCATTAACTAGATTTATTTTGTAAACTAATGATAAAGTAGACTATAAATGTAAAATGGAAGCATTGAAGCATATTCTAAACGTTATAATTTACTTTTAATGCTTTATAATTGCAGAGACCAAGTAGAGATGTGTCAAGTGTGGTCTGCAAACACGACGCAGCAAATAGATTTAGCACTAAATATATTTTTTATGGTGTACTTTTTTATACGTGTAAGTATCTTAAAACAGTTCCTATAAAATTTCTTATATGTTAAATTACTTAATGATTTTTCCCTCTTTTACAGTTTATTGCAGCTAGCGATAAATTATGGTTTATGCTTGATTTGCATTCGTTTGTCGACTATTTTACTATCCCACCTTCTTTTGTATCTATCTACATGGATAGGACCTGGATAGGTAAGTATACAAGCACTAATATAAGAGAGAAAAGTAATTTATTAAATTAGTACTAGCTCAATAAAGCGAAACATCAAGCAGTAACATCGTTAAGTGAAACCTGAGTGAACTAAACTTCTAGATAAATGAAAGTGCACTTCCATTAATACGACTAACATTTAGTTCCACGTCTGTGAAGTTGTTAGACGTACTAAATGTTAATTTTTATTATTATTATTATTTTTTGTTAAATTTTTAAAGAATTTTAACTTGCCAGAAACTCTAAAAATTCTTAATAATCTGAATGCGTGAAAACCCTTTTTAAATGTAGTAAAAATTCTAAAAATTCCTGAAGATGCTTTAATAATTGTTTTTAAAATAAAAAAAATTGTAAATAAAATTTGAAGTATAATTAACTTAAAATTTTTAATATTTTTGGGGTGTTTTTTTCGCTATTAAACGTTAAAATTTATGTAATTTTTTTCAAATTTTTGATGTTCTATAAAGATCTAAATGTTAGAAGAATGACATATAATGTCCAAAATTACAAATATCTTCAAAATTATAAATATTAAAATATATTATAGAAGCTATTTTTTTTAATATTCTAAAAGTTTACTTAACTTAAAACTGTTTTAGTCATCAGATCATTGGAATGATGGATTTCCAGGAGGAGTTTTATGGAGTACATTACACAATACTTTCCATTAATCAGAATGTGTGGCATAATGACGTAGAGAGTATTGTTTGGGCTTTAAACGATAATTAATTTTATTATCATTGCTAAACATTTGTTACTATAGTAGTAGACATATTGAGATGGAGGATGTTAATGTTGCGTTTCCACTCTCAGGTCTACGTTTCCTGAGGGCACTGCGGTTAATGTCAGTGCCAGATATTCTACAGTACTTAAACGTACTTAAAACCAGCAGTTCTATTCGTCTTGCCCAATTAGTTTCTATTGTCATTAGTGTGTGGTTGACGGCAGCCGGAATCATTCATCTGGTACGTCTTTTCCTTTCATTAAATTGATTTTGTAGCCAATAAATACTAACTCTGCTACATCACGCTGATGTGTTAAGGTTAACAAGAGAATCTCTACTCTTACAGTAGATAATTATTAAACTTTTACCAATAAACTTAAGTGTCTATCGATGTAAGATAGCACTAAAGAGTAAAATGTAATTGTATTGCTTCTCCTGTAACGTTTCTACTTTAAATACAATTCTGTTTAATTTATGGAAAGTTGTCATTGCTGTAGCAGAAGTTTGTAGTTTAATAATTAATTTCGAATTTTTTTAAGTTCGTTGCTTATAAATGATTATTTTTTTCTTTATAGTTAGAAAATTCTGGTGATCCAGAAGATTTCGGCGAAGACGAACCACCCAGTTATTGGACGTGCGTTTATTTTTTGATTGTAACAATGTCTACCGTCGGTTATGGTGACATATATTGTCACACTACGCTAGGAAGAGCGTTTATAGTTTTATTCATATTAGTCGGTTTGGTAAGTATAAATTTGAAACAAAGTTCTAATGTTGTTTTGTATGTAGAATATTTAAAAAATTGTGACATCTATAAGCAGAAAGTTGAGAAAATTCGATACGTTTTTGCTTCACTATTTAATGTTGTGTTCGCATGTAAGTGTATCTTTTAAGAAAATTAAACATTTGTTATCTAAAATGCTATTGAGTGTAATTTTAAGAAAAAGAATGTTTTTATTAAATTAGCCTTATAAAAGTACAAAAAAATGGAGTTGAGACATCGTCGTTTGAAAGCTACGTTCCCGAATGGATAACTGAAAGCTCACTTCCATTAATGATTTAGAAAAAGCATCAAACTGATCGAATTTTCTATTACCCTATAGGCTGTCTTTGCAAGTTGCATACCCGAGATCATAGAATTAGTTGGGACTAGAGCTAAATACGCTGGTGAATACAAGAGAGAACACGGAAAAAGGTATCGAAACGATGACCCCCTCTCTGCTGTTCTGGTTGTTGTTGTTTTTATGTTTTTCAGTTGGCACTCTACGTCACTTATCACCAGCACTTCTCTCTTTCTGCTTCTGTCACTATGCTTTAGTTAATTCTTCATTTTTCTTTATACGCCTTGAGCGTAAAGGTTCCCATCTATCATTGAGTAACGCCTAGGAAAGCTACTTTCTAAATTAAACTTTAAGCAATAAGAGGACTATCCATCTCTTTCTTTTCCCTTTCTCCCTCCTCTTACTGTAGCTTACGATTTGATCGATTTTATTCAAAACATGTTACAAAAATGTACAAAATTTTAAAGACTTTTTATATCAATCTCCATCCGGGTGGTTGCTCAATGCTAGATATTTATAAAAGAAAAAAAAATTGGAGCTTGTTTAGCTATTTTCTGTTTTTGGCTTCATGTTTACTGAACCGCAATACTCGTCTGGCGACCTCTGTAGGCTGTCTTCGCAAGTGTGATACCCGAAATTACGGAGTTGATAGGACACCCTTCCAAGTACAGCGGTTGCTACTCTGCAGAATATGGAAAAAGGTAGTTTATTGTAAATTTTCTTTTTGGCAGTCCTGATTTTTCCTTCCCTTCTTAGCTTTATTTATTTATTTCCTTACTTCCTATTTTTATATTTATTTTACTAATTTTTTTTTATCTTCATCTTCCTTTCACGCCGCATTTAATTTCTATGTACTGGTCGTAGGAAGTGTTTTAAAAAATTGATGTAAATATCCGAACGTTATGGATAAACCATTCAGGCATAACTAGAATGAAGTACTCTACCGAAGTTTTGATTTATGAAAGTGTAAATAAGTTTCCCTTTGGGGAAAATTGGTTGCTGGAGATTAATGAATAAAAATAAATGGTGATTGATTTTCGTCTCTAGACGTTTGATGGTTACGTTACGACGACTGATGACACGCTCTTCAATATAAACCTGTTTTTATATATTAATTTATTCCCATTTTTTGCATTTAATAAATGAATATTTGCACACAAAAAAAACAATAATTTGATTTTAAATTTGTTTTGCATAATATAAAAATGGCAATTTTTTTAAAATATTTTATTTTTTATATATTTTTTCTTAGCAATTTCGAAAAGTTAATCGAGATTTGACGTTTAATTGTTATTCATTTTACTGGTTGCTATTTTTGTTTGCATATTTTTTTTATTTTCAAAGTTACTTTTTTATCATTTTTTGCCATTTCAATCTGCCATTATTTTTGCAATTTCTCGTCATTCTATTTTTTCTTTAAATATTTTATTTTTCTTTCGGCAATTTTTTAAATTCCCATTTTGAGAATCTCTCTTCATAAAAATGAACATTAAAAAAATTAATAGCCTTAAAAATACACAGAGAGAAAATAACATAAAAAATAAGCAAATAATATTGATTTTAATTCTTACATTTCGTTAATAAATTGATAAATTTCATTAGAATGTAATTTACACTTAATGAGATTCTGGTTAAATGTAAATTACATTTTACATTTAATGACACTTAGTTAAATGTAAATTAAAGTAAATTATTACGTTTATCTAAACGTCATTAAACTTTTTTTTTTAAATGATGAAAAAATAAGACAAAAAATACACCGAAAATTAATCGAAATGTCTCGTTAATGCGTCATAAATAAGCAAAAAGCCATTTTGACTGAATTACAACTGTCATAAAAGTTATGCCTAATGGTTAAATACACAAAATTCCATATTTATACAAATTATAATGAAAGAAAAAATATTTTTTTACTAGAGAAAACCACAATTTTTTGTATTCCCTACCAGACATATCGTGGTTTGTGGCCATATCACTTACGACTCCGTTTCGCATTTTTTAAAAGAGTTTCTACACGAGGATAGAGAAGATGTAGATGTAGAAGTTGTTTTCCTGCACAGGTAATTAGTTTAATTTTCCGGGATTACTTAAATTAAAAACTGATTTAACCTTAGAAGTAAATAACGTTAACTATAAAGGCCTTTAATCCTATGAGGGTAATTGTACAATTTAGAATTAAATCACGTTTGCTTAAATGTGATTTTGTTTTATTCGAATTTAATTTCTTTTTAAGCAAATTAAATTTGCATTTTTGTTTAAATTTTATCGATTTAATAATTATAAATATGTCAAAGTTTTCTTCGATTGTGTTTATAGACAAAGAATAACCTTCGACCCCGATATAACGCCTATGATATTATTCATTAAAGTGCTTACAATAGCTATTCTTTGATGTAACTCTAGAAAAGAATGGCTGTCAGCAACTATATTTACGAGTTATGGCAGCTTTACGGCCTTTTCAAGTAAAATTTTACGGTTTGCATCCCAAATAAGCACTTAAATATTAAGGATCTCGTGATTATTAACTTATCTCATTATAATACAGTATAAATTTAAATTTATATTAATTTTTCTCGTGTAATTTTATTGCATATAAATGAATAATTAACAGTTTTATAATTATAGAAATTAATTCTTCATTTTTAAATAATTATATGATAATATATTTAGCATTAACGAAGATTATTTTCATTAAAGTAATGTAGTCGTATCACTTATGTAGGAGGTAAGGAGTGTTTTTTTTTTTTTTTTTTAATTAGAAAGCCAATTCAGGGGTGTATATGCAATCAGGGACGTCGAGAGGGAAAGCTGGAAATTTTTCTCTGACCTTTAGTAATTCCCACTCCTATAAAATTAACAGAAAATAAAATAATTAAGATTGCTTTTTATTAATAAAGAAAACATTCAAAATAGTTCGTTTGTTCAAAAACAAAAGGTTAAAGGAGCCGGCTAAGAAGTAAAAAGCCCTTTTTATCCTTGGGACTCAAACAAGTTCTCGACGGCCCTGAAAGCCACATGTATTCTTAGATGTATAAATTCAGCATGTGTTTATAGAACAGAAAGTTAACTTTTATAACTCGAAAAATGAGAGAAATATTCATCTTTGGACAATTTTACATTTTATGCGGCTACACCAGAAGCCATAAAAGGCCGCAGGTCGCACCTCTAACCTTTGTAAGGGTATGATTGAAAGACACGCGAAAGAACACATTTGAAACAGTTTTTCGCGTAAAAAATAGTAAATAATATAATATATTTTGATTATTTATAAAAATAGATATATATCTTTAACTTTTTTTTATTTCTAATACAATATAATTTAATAATAATTTAAGTTATTTTTTTGACAAAAGTGCATTAGAAAGCACATTGTGGGCTTCATATTTTACATTTCGTGTATGAAATATTCTAAAAAAATCCATACAAGTAAGGAATAATTTATATCTACTGTACAAAGCTTTTGTTTAAATGCAATTTATATTTAATAATACTTATTTAAATACGATTTACATTTAATTCTATTTAAAGGACACATCCAATTTATCATTTTTTTTCTATATTTATCTTCAAAAATTCATATTAATTTATTTCCTTTTTACTTTATTTATTTTTGACTAGAAAACCTCCGGATTTAGAGTTAGAAGGTTTGATAAAAAGGCATTTTACAACAGTAGAATTTTTTCAAGGGACAGTAATGAGCCCGATAGATCTGCAAAGAGTAAAAGTAAATATCTAAGCTTTATTGACAATTTTATAAAGTTGACACGTTAAATATTTACATTTAAGAAAGAATTTTTAAATAGTCTTATACGAAAGTTAATTCTATGTTTACTGAGGATATACTTTACGCAGGTGAATGAAGCGGATGCTTGTTTAGTATTATCTAACAAGTATTGTCAAGATCCGGATGCCGAGGATGCTGCAAACATCATGAGAGTGATTTCTATTAAGAATTTCTCCGATCACATCAGGGTTATTATACAATTGATGCAGTATCATAATAAAGTAAGAAATCGCTAACAGATCCATTATTCATCATTTTATTGCGCAGCAGTTGCGATAGATTGTTATTTAAATAAGCTGAATAAAACGGTTTTTTTCCTATTTTATAACTTTCAATGGGAGTTTTAACGATATAAAACATTATTTGCCGTGTATCTTAAGTAGAAATTTGCCAAATTTACAACACTTCTTAACTCGAAACGGAATCTTAAAGTTTGTAATCCGCCACCTCGTATCATGTAATGAAACATAAATTTACTTGACCCAGAGGAAATTCTATTGATTTTCACGGATAAACGTTACTTTTATGCTTCAAAAATTCGCTTAAACGAATTTAATTCCGTTAAAAATGAACACAAGTCAGTCAATTAAACCATAAGCGCGATAATTTAATACTTTATACCAATTGTTACACCTTACAACCGCTGCTTAAAGCGATAACTTTAGAGTGGACACGCCGATAATCATTCATTTTCATATATAAAATTAATGTTGATGTGTCACATCGATGGTCATTTATTCAGCCATTAAAGATAGATATAAGTTTCGTATGACACTAGAATATTTAGAGACGTAGTTAAGCATCGATTGAGAAACAAAAAAATTCAAATCGATGTTTAACTCACCTTTCATATTTAACAAATATATTCAATTTTTTATGAATAACAAATCAATAAATAGAAAATATAAACTCTATATTTATTGATTTATCATTTAATTCATTCCATTTCATCCAACATTTTTAAGGTTTCGTATAGAAACCTCATAAAGTCAAGTACGATCGTTTCTACGGGATTATTGGTTAACTGTTACATTTATTATCGTTATCTAATCATAAATAACGTAACATTTTTCAATTTTTAAATAATTTTATAGGCATATTTATTGAATATCCCGAGTTGGAACTGGAAGAGGGGTGACGACGTCATATGTTTAGCCGAATTAAAACTTGGTTTTATTGCCCAAAGTTGTTTAGCACCCGGATTTTCTACCATGGTGGCAAATCTGTTTGCCATGAGGTCGTATAAAACGGTAAGTAAATTTTATTATACATTATTCGCTATCTTTGTACTTGGAACAACTTTAAATTAGGGATTTTCACTAATAAAACACAAGGATTTGCGCGTGGAAAAAAAGAGAGAAATGTGGAAGATAACTTTAATTAAAATAAAGTCACCTCCATAAAAACATTAACGTTAATTACATTAAATTAAGGCTTACTCGTTTAAATTTCATTAATATTTAAAATAATATAAAATAATCATTGATAATATATCATCAAGGAATTAATTTGAAACTTTTAAATTATTCTCCCGACTGGCAAATTTTGTACATCTGCGCCTTCAATTATCATAACATTAAATATGCCAATTAACGTTTTATGCGCTGTACATCGATTGAATTTAGTTTTACTCTTAATGAGGGTAAAACTAATCAAAAAATAATTTTATCTCGGTAGGAATTTACTAATTTCTAACGAACGAATAATGATGAAACTTCTTTAGTTAGGTTGAGTAAGGTTTCAATGGAAGAATTATTTAATATTTCAAATTAAATTCGACTCTCTGTAACTAATAATAATTTATTACTTTCAGTCGCCTGATACCCCTGCCTGGCAGAACGACTATTTATGTGGTACAGGCATGGAGATGTACACAGAAAATTTATCAACATCTTTCATCGGGATGACATATCCACAAACAGCAGAGTAAGTACATTTTTACGGAAGAATTTTTTTTCTTTAAGGAATTTCTTCACCTAAACAATTTTTTGTTACAGGTTGTGTTTCGTTAAACTCAAGCTTCTGTTGCTGGCAATAGCAGTGACAAATGAGGATGGCACTGACAGCAAAATCGTTATCAACCCTCAAAGAAAGGTGAAGATATTTGCCAACACCCAAGGGTTTTTCGTGGCACAGTCTGCTGACGAGGTGAAACGGTCAGTGGATATTTTCTGTCCTCACATGTAATAACCCTGTTAAATGAACCTTGCTGAGAACTATCATCTGAAAAGTACTAACAGATAAAGAAAAAGTCTTATCTTACATTCTATTTTATTTTATTTTTTTTTAATTTTGTTTTTTAGTGGGAAAAGTGAACTACTTAATGTTCCTTCCTCACCAGTATAAACGGTGCAGTGGGATTTGCATAATTGAATATAACGTTAAAACCTCATTATAATCGAAATCTTACTTCTTTTTAGAGTTCCTAGTTGCATATTTAGTAACTCGGATGCTATTGTAAACGATAGAAAAAGTATTGATGATACCTACTGATATACTTTCAAAATGATTACTGATATACTTAATGAGTATTTTAAGGACGAAATGTGTTTTCAGTCATACTAATTTTTTTCCAGAAATTACATTAAATTTCAATAAAAATCAAAATATGATTGTAATTATGTTTAGGAGATCGTAATGATGTCATGTTTTTAACATTAGATAAAAATATGGCATCGTTACAATCGTTGATAAAAAAGAATTGCACCGGATAATACTTTGTAAACATTAATATTCTGCGTTTAATTCTTGTTTAATATGTTTACTCGGATTAATATTCATGGCATAACCAAAATTTAACCATATGTTTTTAACTATTAATATTAAATCTGGAAAAAAGTTCGGGAGAAATACTCAAAGAAAAAGATGTATCAGATAAGAGAGATGACCATCATCAGAGATACTCAATATCTTATTCACTAATAAAACTATAACTTTATACATACAAACCTCGATATAGTTCGCATCCGAAGTTGGCACTGAATCGAATATGGCGTTAAACCGAAGACCTCAAACAATGAAAATTATATAAAACAATAAAATCAAGTTTGAAGTTTGCGTTTTAGCGGCTTGATAACAATAACAATACTCTTTGATACGCAAAATTATGCATTTTGTAATTCATATAGGTTGAAGCATTCTGTAATTAATATTTTGTGAGTAGCCTATCTATATGACATACTGCTATACAGGAAGACGCTATATCGAGGTTTGACGTATGTGTGCTTCACAGAAAATTATTGCTAACTTAAAATTGAACATTCTCTAGGTTTTCATCTTCTCTAAATTACTCTATAAATTTCTGATTCTCAATAGTATTGTTGTGACATGTTTTTTTCTAGTGACGATACAAATTCAATTATCTACTGCATCTATATTATAGGCTTTTTTTTTCTTTAAAAAGATGATTTCAGCTGGAGGCTCCTACATTTTTTTCCTGTTGAAAATTTCGAAAATAATAAAGCAAGTTATGCCTACTCTATCATCATTATTCGCTCGAAGCCTATAAAATGGAGAAATAACAGTTTCACCAACACGAATGTTCAATCTTCAGAGGAGCAATAGAAGGTCATGAGAGATTTTTAACGATGCCCATGACAATAATAAAATTATTCTTATTTTTATATCTTCCTCAGCATTTCCTCTTACTTTACACTTCATTAATTCGTGACTGCGATAACATAACGCTTGTAAACATTTTTGCCAAAAGTTTTTTTTTTAAACAAAATTTCATCAAATTTGAAATAAAAATTTTTGGTATTTTATGTACACATTTTTTATTTTTTATTTTATTTACTAAACAAATTTATCATCTTTTCTTTTTCTTTTTCTTTTTTTAATTTAGCGCTTGGTATTATTGCAAACATTGTCACGAAGATGTCAGAGATGCAAAACTGATAAAGAAGTGCAAGTGCAAGAATTGTGAGTTATTCTTATCATTATAAACAAATAATAAATCGAGACAAAATGGCTGAATACTGATTTTCTCATTGAATAAATTGAATTCTTGCAAATAACCCGCAACTCTTCGAGATCTGCTCCGCTGCTTTCCTATTTTTTTTTTTCAGAAAATAAGAAACGAAAGAGGAAAGAAAAAAATATTACATATTTATCTGATTATTATAGTTATAAATATCTGAATATATATTAGATTTTATATATTCCTTTCTGCATGCTAGAGCACGTATTACATTTACCTGCAATGATTTTTATTCGTGGTTTTTTGCCATTAACGTAAGTAATTTAATTGAGAAAATGTAAAGTAGCTGGAAGAGAGTTGCCTGACTTCCTGACTATTTTTAACTTAAATGAAATTTTTCAATTATTATGCTATTTATTATATATAGATATAAATTACCGAACGAAAAATTTAAGTTAATTTGTATTCCCTACTGCATGCGAAGAGTTGAAAGCCTTTTTATTTCTTTTTATCGCTTGGATGAGTGTATCTTTTCTTTATTCTAAGTAATTTAATTGTCTATGATCTCTAATTTAATCTTGTAACTTTCATGTGGTCCTAACAGTGTCAAATTTTAAGAAAAGTGTAAGAGTTATTCAAGCAATTGGTGTTGCAAGTATGTTTTGTGTTCCTTCCTCATCTTTTTTTATTTCTTTCTTAACTTCATTTTTAAAATATAAATTAAAAACCAAGAAAAAACAATAAAAAATTAAACAATGATTGCTAAATTTTGAGAATATCCAGATGGAAAAATTTAAATTTAAATTAGTATATATGAATTGTAAATTTTTTTTTTCCTTTCCGAGTGCGTAGAATTACGAGATTTTTGTGGATTATTTTTAAATCGATCACGTAATAATTTAGCAATCATTACTCTATTTTCTAGTAAATTAAAATTATTTTTAAAATGTTTTTTTAATGTAATCATGTCAAACTTTGATATTAAGTCGAGCAATATTTATGGTGATTGTTCGCTTTCTGGAATGCTCTCCTTTGCATGTTGGCAATGTTGCATGCATTCACAGCATCAATATTAAATTCTATAGCTCATTAATCTGCATTAAATGCAAAAGTCAGTATTCAGCTTAAAACTGTGAATTATATTTAATTGTAATAATTGAGTAATCGCACTTATCGCGACGCAAAGTCGCGCTCGACACGCGACGCGACTCGTCGCGTACGCTATTAATAATTAACCAAGTGATAATTATAGAAAATAATGCACTAATTATATTTATTATGAAGCGTATGATTTTTAAATTTTTGATAAATTAACAATTTCGTACAATTTATTATTAATTTTCTGTCACAATCTACATCAATCACGAGTAATTCTGTTTCATACTTTTAAAATTTTAGTTAATCAATTTTAATTAATATATTAAGAAATAAAATTTATTTATACACAATTTTTTAACATGTTAAATCCACGCACCGAATCACAATGAAACCAAAAAGCAAATATATTTTATTAAATAACACGATTATTTTGTATGTATGCATCGAAATTTCACACAAAATGCACATATTTATGTATTTAAAAAAAATATATATATATATATATATATATAATCGAAAAAGTAAGCATCACAGTTTGGCATGAATACGTAATAGATAATGTTGCGTTGCTTGGCTACGTGACGTGTGTTTCGATGCATTTTTCCTACATCTACACACTAACGTAGCTATTACACAGAGCTAGAACACATTAAAAAAGAAGTTTTTTTAATATTTTTAACAAATATCTATTCAACTAAAAATAACCTTTTTTATATCAAAAAACAGATGAGGCAAGTCAAAACCCTGCGGATATTCGTAAGTATTCAAAATTTTGCACAGTTAAATGCACTCTTAGAGTTACATCTTCTTCACTGTTTCTGTAATTATAATGTTTTATACTATTAAAAAATGATTTTTCGGTTTATCAAGCGCGTAGAAATGATGTCTAGATCTATAAACGAACAAGGATTCGCTGTAGAGACTCGCTTGTAGTTTATAGTAAAATGTAACTCATAACAGAATATTTATAACATAAATTTAGTTTGTTTTGGATAATTTTATAGTGCAAGAACAGTGCAATAAGCTACCACATTCGTATATTTGATAACGATCAACATTAAGTAAATATTCGTATTTTGAAAGGGAGTTGCAATGAGTGAAAAGTACGTTAAAGATCGACTTTAATTACACAAACACAAATTGGAATTTTGGCATAGATTGATGTGTTGTTTGTTTATAATTTCACAAAAATGGATAATGCTTTTAAATAAAACTATTCCATAATTATAATAAAAATAATCACAGAATCGATCTTAACGGCTGGGTGAGCATAATTAAACTTTCTTTGTTAAAATACATCAGATATCTTGTATTGAATGAAACAACATTCAGAAATTGAGTAATGGATTATGTTGCTGAGATTCGTGAAGTAAGATTAATCCATTTTTTACCATAAAAACAACTCTGTAACTCTTTTGCAAATAGGACTGACAAAAAAATAATTTAGTATAATCTATTATAAAATATAATTTATATGCAATGCCACGCTTGTAGTTGGAGAATCTTTAAATAACAACTTGCATTAAAATCTGATAAACGCAAGCATTCATGCGAAAGAAGGATTCGAACCCTTATTTGACTAACTACAAACAACGTTGTGTTAAGACGTTGTTTTTAGTTCTTACCTTAAGCTGGGTACACAAGTACTGGTATACTTGAACGTATGGAATAAAAAACTTGACAGTTCTATCATCCACACTTCAGGTATACCGGTGACGGTAAATATAGTATGAATCTCGGAGTTAATCTGTTTCGCCTTAATGGAAATCGTATTGAAAAGTTTTCCATTTGTTAAGAGGGCATTATAAGTGCTAATTACTATAATGAAATTATAAATTTATTTCTTGCCATTTTTTGCATATTTTTTTGAGAAACTTTCAAATTTCTTGTTATTATCTACGAGTTTCTAAATGGAAGATGGTTAAATTACGGCACTCAGTAAACAGATTTTCACTATAATTTCTCCTTGGTTTTTTTATTAATCGCTGTTTGAAATGTTTACAGTTAACAGTCTGCACTCTCAAGCAAGTATGGTTCGAAATAATGGGCATTGGAACCGTCAAAATCGAAGTCACAGTCAAGAGAATTCCACAACTTCTCTCAATTCACCAAGAAATGGAAGAAAATCACATTCCAGGTTTTCCAGATTTCGTCATTTTTTGATTGTCCACCAAACTAAATATAGATTAGTGATGATTTTATTATTACAGTAAGTCCAGTAGAGGATATAATCAAGCTGTGGCAGAAAGACCTTACAGTGCTGGCATACTTTCCCACAACAAAGAATTTGACTTCGAGAAACTCGAAATGAAGTATGATTCTACTGGAATGTTTCATTGGTGTCCACCTAGAACGATTGAAGACTGCATATTGGTGAGTGAATATTTATATTTGTAAAAATAAATTCATGAGCACAGATGGCATCTGTTCGAAGATTTATTTCTGAAATCACAAAATCGAAAAAAATTACATTACATATATCTGTAGACGTAGCGCAACTTAAAAGATACAGTGCAGAACGGACGATGATGAAATGTGAATAATAAATTTTACTTCTTTCAGGATAGAAATCAGGCAGCTATGACTGTTCTTAACGGTCACGTGGTTGTATGTCTGTTCGCTGATGCCGATTCTCCTTTGATGGGTCTTAGAAATCTCATCATGCCTCTTCGAGCCAGTAACTTTCACTATCACGAACTCAAGCATGTTGTAGTAGTTGGAAATGCAGACTACTTAAGGAGAGAGTGGAAAATGCTTCAGAATTTACCAAAAATATCAATTTTAAATGTATGAAAGTTTCGAAATCAATTTTTCTTAAATATATAGAAACTGATAAAACTTTTTCAACTTTTATCGTAGGGTTCTCCATTAAGCAGAGCAGATCTTCGTGCAGTTAACATTAACTTATGTGACATGTGTGTTATTCTTTCTGCAAAAATACCAAGCAGCGATGATCCTACGTTAGCAGATAAAGAAGCGATTTTAGCATCGTTAAACATCAAAGCTATGACTTTCGATGATTCTATAGGACTAATAAATCAAAGTAAGTCTTTGTTTACATCTATTTATGATTTTTTAATATATAATTTTTCAAAACAAGATTATACATAGAGTTTTTCGGGCTAGTGGTGTAAAAATTTGAAAGAGCAGTAAATAAAAATAACATTTTAATTAATAAGGGAGCCACAGTTAAGTTTGCTCAGGCTTAAAGAAGGACATTACAATTACAGTAAATAATCATGAGAGTTTTAACTTTATTGCAATATAATTCAAAACAAAAAACAAAATAATTTTTATATGCTAGCTATAAAAATTGTATACTTAGATGACGTTTAAACGTTAACGATAGCATCGATCATCTTTAGCATTAGCAGTTTTTTTATTTCATTTGCGACATGTCTTGCTTATTGTTACAGATTAAAACTAGACTTAAAAATTAGCGTAATTTGTTTCAAACAAAATGAAAAATGTCAAGTTATACTTACCGAAATTCAGTTAAAAACATTCCTGTTGCAAAGAATGCTCATCAGTTTTATCTATTGTTGCATTTCCCATTCTCGTCACTAGTCGTCGCTTCTATTTAAAGGCAATAATGGCGCCACCTAGTGGTTGAAAATTTTCTTTTCTTCTAGAAAACTTAATTATCTAGAAATTATATTGATATATTTCACTTTGTTTCGAAGATAATGAATTTAAACTATGAGCTTTCAAGCTCACTTTAAAATTTTTATTTTAAAACTTTAACAAATTTAGAAACCCCTTTATTAATATTTAACCTATTTAGTAATACTAACCCCCGTTATCAAGATAGAATAATTATTTTTAGATGCAGCTGAACCAGATCCATTTACTTCATCAGGCAATGCACTGGTGCTACAACGTAGGGGCTCAGTTTTTGGTTCTACAGTGCCGTTAATAACCGAATTAGGTAAGAATTTTTGTGTATATAATAAAAAATCAACAAAAATTTACAAATTATAAAAATTTATGATTTCAGTAAATGATACAAATGTACAGTTCTTGGACCAAGACGACGACGATGATCCAGATACGGAGTTATATCTAACTCAACCGTTTGCATGTGGTACTGCTTTTACTGTTAGCGTGCTAGATTCTTTAATGAGCACGGTAAACACTTTCACTATTTTTAAATCCCTGATTTAATCATATAATGATTAAATTTGGATTTAAATTTCCAGACTTATTTTAATGCCAACGCTTTGAACTTGATACGTTCTTTGATAACCGGAGGAGCTACTCCAGAATTAGAACTGATTTTAGCTGAAGGAGCAGGCTTGAGGGGAGGATACAGTACTCCTGAATCTCTTTCGAACAGGGATCGTTGCAGATTGGGCCAAATTAAATTGTCTGATGGACCACTTGCTCAACACGGAGTAAGTGTAACGACTGCAATGGTCTATCTAATCTACAGAACAGCCAAAAATTTTAAATAATAACATTTTTTATGCTATTTAGGAAGGCGGAAAGTATGGAGATTTGTTTGTTGCGGCTCTTAGAAATTATGGCATGCTGTGCATAGGTCTTTATAGATATAAAGACCCCAGTATGTCGGGTGAAGCATCTTCGAAGCGTTTTGTAATAACAAATCCTCCTGCAGATTATTCCCTTCTTCCTTCAGATAGGGTGAGTAATGTTACTTTTTTCCTTATTTTTAACTTATCAAATGCCGTTACAGCTTATAAAATTGAATTAAAAATGTCACGAATGAATACTAACATTTGAGTAAATTACTTAAAACATAAATGTATTAAAATTTTGATGAATGACACCCATCCAGAAAGGCACGCTTAGTATTTTTCTGATAAAAATTTTATAATTTAAAATATAATCAAATAATTTCTGCTATAATAATTTCTTAATTAGTGAGCTACACCATACAGAATTACAATTTTTATTTTATGAAATTTAATAGCTTCGGTTTAAAATAATAAATTTCTATAAAAAAATAAGCTTTGCATGATAAAAAAATTATTATTTATAAAATTATTCAAAATTTACACCTAAAATTAATAAATATATTCACATTATTTAAAAGTAATACAATATTGAAGCGAAATATTTACTTATAAATGAATTTACTACAGTAAATTTGTGAATAAAGTATTTATTTACGTTATTTAAGTATAAAAACTGTTATCCAATAATTAATTTATGCACATTTTAAATAATTTATGCGTAAAATTAGTAAACTGTCATTAGCGTTATCCAATAGAGTAGGCTTTTGCTTGTGCTACAATAAGATCTGGCTAATTAATTAACTTTTAACGAGTTAACTCTTAATGATCTCGAACGGAGGATATGACTTTATAGGTTACTATAGTTTAGTTGCATGTAGTTGCTATAAAGATGTTAAAGGTTATTGTATTCAGTTTCTAAATTATAGTAAAACTGAGAGAAAATAAATATAAAATCTATTCACTGACAATTATTCTCAGTTAGATTGCCACCGAGGGAGAAGAGGATAAATGGGAGTTATTCATTACAGCAAGTATTAGAGTCATAACGTCAAACAGTAACCTAGTTTTGTCAAGTTAGAATGTGAAAGAGCCATGAACTAGTTGGAAATCCTTATTAATGAGAATCCTGAATTACAAACTAATTTTCTTACTCTTTTTTCTTTTGTTCAGGTGTTTGTATTGATGCAATTCGACCCTGGGGTGGAATATCAGCCTAACAGAGGAGAAGACTTCAGAGATGATCATTCATGACACATTTTATGTGAAGAAACGGTACTGAAATCGGAAAGATCTCGCTTACGACAGGTCCAACATAAATGAGTAAGCCACGCTCAACCTGCCCATGTGTCACACAACTGAACAAAACTCTCCGTCTGCAAACTATGCACCATCATGTTGGACACATCCAACTGTGCCTATTTCGGACGAGTACCCTTTGGGTCACGCGATTCTTTGTACCTGGTCACATAACTATACCTATTCAAGTGCTTCATTGAGACCGTGTCTCACGCTTCACACCCGGAACTAAGAGTATGTACATTGTTCATCACGGACGTGTGCCTCTTACGGGTCGGATTATACAACTTAATTACCTGTTATATATATATATATATATATATACATATAAATATGTATATATTAAAACAACGATCTCATCCATTCTTTCCTTATTACACCCATTCCAAGGGGCAAAAAACAAAAAAAAATTCGCAAAAAAAAAACAGTATTGGTATATTAGAATAATATAAAGTATGCAGTTTGTAGAGGCACATAATCACACAGAATACTTTTTATTACAGTTTAGATTTTGAAAAATTACTGTTTGAAACACTTTAGACCTCAAAAAAAGAAGATAATATTTTTGACTTCTATAAATAATTTTGGCAAAGTGAAGTGCCTAAATGTAGTTGTAGTTTTCAAAATGGTTTAGTTGCATTTTCACGTGCATCTAATTTCGAATTTGTCACATCGTAACACATCAAACGGTAGAAATATTAAAAAGAAAAAAAGAAAAAAATGTGGATGTAAATATTACATTTTTGAGTGCTGTTCGAAGTGAAGAAGTATTTTTGTTTCGTTTTTTATATATTTTTATGTATATATTTGCAGTTTTTGCATGTTTTATTGATTGTTTTTGATGTTTCTTTTCCCCTCCCCCTCTTCTGTTTTCAAGAATTATCACATCTAGTGATCAAATCGGAGATTTTTTTTACTTAATATATATATATGTATACATTTACCCATATTTAAATTCCTTAAACTAAGAGGAAAAAAATGGTAATAACTCTCATATTTTGCGGTTTGTTTTTTTTTATCATTATAAAAAATTGATCTTGGAAAATCAATTATGAGAACATTTTAAAAGTAAAAAAAATCATATTGTTTACAGTAATTTGTAAATAGATAAGTAAAAAAAGAGAGATTTTATTGCTACACTAACAGCACAATTTTTTTAAAATGTATGTTTAAAATAATTGAGGGCACCCGGGGAAAATTTAGTAGATTGTTCTCAGATTTTTACAGAAGAGAAGTATTTAAAAAAAAAAAAAAAAAGTCAATTTTGATCTTTCTCGGTGTTAAATTTTCTTTTCAAAAGATAATTTTGATGAAGTAAAATAAATGAAAATTTTATCTTGCAATTCTTTCGGGCAGGATGAAGCGTGTAAATATTATAATTTTAGGAGATGATAGAGGTAATTTAATGTCGACATTTGCAATTTATGTTAGATCTCAAACGTAAAAGACTTTAATAGAGATTGGTTAGTAATATAGTAGCTTTATTGATAACTGGTTAAAGAAATAGGAAGAGGTAAACAACAGTACTTCCTCAGCCAGTCGTCGTTAAGATAACCATTACACCAACCAATAATCTGTCAATATCTTTTATGTCTGATATCTTACATATATGGCAAAAGGCTGCCTACGTTCAAATAAACTTTTAAAAATTTTTCTCATAATCTCTTAAAATCATTGTATTTACTTAATTTTTATGCAGAATATTCTCTTTTATCGATCAAATATTGTCTGAAATATGCATAAACTCAGGTTTGGAGCTTAGCAACACAATCAAATTTTCTGTAGGAGCAGTAAATTTTCCATAAAAAGATAGAAATGTCTTGTATAAAATTTTCAATTGGGGCCCGATCATTTAAAAAAATAATAGATTCCTATTGAAATTTTGCAGTACAGCTGCAAGATTATTCTTTTATAGTACCATTAAAGGAACAAATGCCTTCATCAGTTAATCCTATCAACCATTGTTGTCGGCACATTCTCACATCAGTCTTTCATGCAATGTGATATAGGAATTAAAATAATAATTTAAAAAAATATATCTACGGTATGAATATTCTTATCGAATATTTGTTTAAAAAAACAAAAATCAATGTTTTTCACCAGGTGAAATTTGAAAATTGTTTAGAAAGAAGAGAAAGAAGAGGTACTTATTAAGCACAAAACTGTTGAATAAAGCTTTGATCTGTTTTGTTTAGTCTCTTATTACTTTTAATTTTAAGTTAATTATAAAATAATTAATAATTAAACTATAATAATAAGTTAAAGATGTTAAAAACTAAATTAATTTCTTATTTATTTAAAATATTCCTGATAAAATATATAAGCAAAAATTTCAAGAATTAAATTTAAACAAGAAGATTTTTAAAAAATTCACATCATCCGTCTCATAAAAAAATGTCATTAATTAACATTTTAAAAATTTTAATAATTAAACCGGGATGACAAAATATACTTTTTTTCTCTGAATATCTTAGATGTATAACGAATTTCAGCGTAATTTTAGAATTTAATTAATGACTATATAATTTGCCATTGAAAGACGATTAGAATTAATTGGAGTTAGTAAAAAAATCAATGATTTCGATATTAATAAAACAAAAACTGATAAGTATAATATTGAATTCTACACGATGATGAAGTATAATTTAATTAAAAATGTAAAGCAGTTAATTAGATTAACGATCCGATGATAATTTTTTTAAAACTTTATTTCGGTAATTAAACTATATATATAGAATATGACGACATTGGAGCAATATAATGTTATTTATTTGAGTTTCCTGTACTTTAAAACAGCAAAAAATACAACAGCATTAAATAAGGATGCAGAATCCATTACTAAAAGCCAAATTATAGTACATTCAAACCTCTAATAACGGCCAGTAGCCATTTTTTCAGAAACGTTTCTTCTGTGATGCGTAAAGAATAACATTCGTACAATGACCCCCTTCGAATAAAGACCATTTTTTACGATCCCGTCAGTGTCCGTTGTTCGGAGGTTTGATTATATATATACAGTGAAACCTGTTCAAAACCGAACCAAAATAAAATGGAGAAATTCTTCGAAACGTAGCGATCTTTCGATGTGAAAAAACCTGTTCAAACCGTTTTGAATAGCTTTTTAAATATATTCGGTACCGTGCGATTCCGATTTACACAGGTTTCACGGAATACAAAATTTTCTCTGTAAATTTTCAATGTATATTCAGAAATCTTTTAAAAGTTATATTGAATGTGATAAAGACACTTCCTAGAAGAATAACTCGTAAAAATGATAGGAAACTCGTGTTTATTTCTATCTCCTTTGTGATATTTTCTTTATTAAATAATAACAATGAAATATCTGTTGTAATTTATGAAAGACATGATAAAATATACTAAGCTTGAGTTTAATAGATCGTAACCTAAAAGGACTGACAA